>NW_021319309.1:6327978-6333165 GCF_001605985.2 Dendrobium catenatum | reverse complement strand
ATATATATATATATATATATATATATATATTCCCTGTATTTCTTTGGATAGCAACACAATTTTGAACTTTGCAATGTACATGTTTGGAAGTGCTTCGAGGACTATTATGATTCACATATAAAGACCTTATCATATTCAATAAGATTTGCAAAATATCATAAAGATGTGTTAGATAGATTTGCAAAATAATTTTAAAATCTTTTGATTTTATGCATGCTTTAATGAAAGACTTTGTGCTCCTAATCATCGAGTAAAATTAAAGAACGAGACTGAAAAATCATATGTAGTGATTTTCAATACAATACCGATCTGGACGGAAGATATTGTAAGTACTCCGAAAGAATTAATAGATGAACAACATCCTTTACTTTACAAATCTTTTAAGTATTATTATTACATCAAATTTCGCTTCACAGACAAAGGAGATTTTGAGAATGCTCTAAAAGTTTATTGTGGTGTTTAGTTAAATGCTAATGCAACTAAATAAATTCTATGTTCATAACAAATATTTAATAATGATATCTGATGCTATTGTGATGAGGCGAAAGTTGTTGTAATTATGTGATGTTATTGTGATGAAGCTATTAAGAAGATGCGAATGTTGTTGTAAGTTTAGTTAAATGCTAATCCCCTTAGTTTGGACGGTTGATTTCAAGATCAATGTTCCACGTTCCGTCATTCGGCGGCTTGATCAAACCGCGGATCCAATCCCGTGTTCTATCCTTCAGTCCGGCTTGATCTAACCCGCTAGATTGAAATGGCGGAGGATCAGACGGCTACTACATGCCGCTGACTCACCTAAGTAATAATAGTTCACAGAATAGTTATATTCAAGTTGTGCAGGAAACTAACATTTAAGTGTGCGCAACATTTATTTGAGAGTTTGAACATGCCTTCTGTCCACTTGTATGAGTGCTATGGATCTGGTGGTTTTCCCCTTTTCCTATGTGGTTCAATGCATAGGGGTCAACATCCACTGACCGCATCTATTGCATTTTTCCAATATAACATCCTAACTGAACCTAATAACTTCTCCTCTCTATTAAAATTTACAATAAAAATAAAAAGCGAAACCTAACTCAAAGACATCTAAAATAGCCTACATATCCTCAAATAATTTATAATCAGATCATCCATAAGAATATATATTTGCAATAATTAATCAATACCTAAAATCCAACAAGTATGGCGTTTTGGAACAATGCATAACAGCATCTTAAGAATGGAATCTTCAACCAATATAAAATTCCTCTAACTGAAGCTAGAACGTATCATTAAAAGGCAAAGCTGAGAAACAACCTACAAGATGGGATATTTTGGTGGCGTTGATACAAAAAACCTTGAGCTTCCCATAGTGGACTTAAGTGGATTAGACATTGCAAGGTTCAATGAAAAGGTTTGGGTGAAAGCTCGATCAAAAATTGTAGAAGCTCTAGAAATCTATGGTGGGTTCGAAGTTGTTTACAATGAGGTTAGTTCTGAGCTCCGAAATGACTTGCTTGGATTGATCGTGCCAACTATATTCACCATGTCAGTTGTGAACAAACTTAGTGATGCCCAAAAATTGCCTTATCATGGCATTTATTTCAAGAAACAAGGCTTCCCTTACTTGGCTCTTCAATTGGCTGATCCTAATTCTCTAGTTGCTTTGCAAGAATATGCTAACATAATATGGCCCGAAGGAAACGATTTTTTCTCGTATGTATTCCCAAGCAACAAAAGTTTTATCATAATTGATTATTTTGATTGCCTAAAGAAGATGCGTTTGTTTATACATTTTTTCAAGTTAAAAGCTATGTCATCCTAATTTATTTTTCTTTATTTTTTTTGGGTAGCAACACAGTGTTGAACTATGCAAAGCATATGCAAGAGCTCATAAATATGATCCATCGGATAATCATAGAGAGCTTATGCTTAGAGCTTCACAATGATTCACATATGAATTCCCTAGCATATTCAATAAGGTTCTCAAATTATTATAAGAATGCATTAGATGATGGAATCAATCTTTCTTTGCCGTCTCATAAAGATCCCAACTATATAAGCATAATTTGCCCCCATAATGTGGAAGGACTAGAAATTGAGACCAGAGGCGGTGAATGGATACAAACGAAGCCTATGAAAAATTCATTTACAGTTTTACTTGGCGAAGTATTCAAGGTTAGTATACTTGTTTGAGGGTAATAAATGTACTTTAATGATGAAAAATTATTATTTAATTTTTATTGAATAAGTTTTTGTTTTTCTCAGGCATGGACTAACGGAAGACTTCATGCTCCTAATCATCGAGTAAAATTGAAGAATGAGACCGAAAAACGATATGCAGTGATTTTTAGCACAATACCAAGTCTCACAAATGATATGATAAATGCTCCAGAAGAATTAATTGATGAACAACATCCCTTACTTTTCAAGCCTTTTAAGTATTATGACTATGTGAAGTTTCGCTTTTCAGAGGAAGGAGAAAAAACTAATGATGCCCTAAAAGCTTATTGTGGTGTTTAGTTAAATATTAAGGCAGGCATATGCTTAGTGTGCTACTTGTTATGTTTTTACATGTTTTTTTTTTTTTCATGAACTTTGTAACTTAGATCTTGTGTGCTTTTTCTTCTAATAAAAGTGGTTAAATTCCACCTAAAGATGTTTGGAGCATAATAAAATAAAAAAGCAAACAATACAATCTTTCTCTCTCTTAACAAACATCAATAAATCTCTTTACTTGCATGTTATTGAAAAATAAAATCTTAATTATTAATAATATGATGGATCATCACTAATTTCAAAATGATAATGTTTAACTTGTAATTTTATGAGTCATATGTGACCTTTCTTAAGGTGACAATTAGCAAAGAAATCCTTATTCTCTTTGTCACTATAATTGTAAGTGGTAATCTTTCCACCGTCACCACCGTTTGTAACATTAACAATAAGTTTAATTGATTAATCATTAAACATAATAACAAGAAAACAAGTGGCACAAAGAACACAACAGATTTAGGCTTCGTTTGGGACGGATTTTTTATTACTTCTTAAAACAACTTTCTAATTTAAAAATTAAAAATTTTATACAAAAAGTTGCTTTAAGAATCAGTAAGAAAGCCGTCTCAAACGAAGCCTTAATACATTACACAAAACATCACTAACTTTTTAGGGCATCATCAACTTTCTCTCCTTCCTCTTAAAAGCTAAATTTTATGTAGTCATGTTACTTGAAAAAAATAAAAGTAAAAAATGTTCATCAATTTATTCTTCTAGAACATTTATCATATTATTTATAATACTTGGTATTGTTTGTCGATGATTCGGAGCATGACCATTAGTCCAAGCAGAGGTAAGGAAAAAAAAAAGAGTTATCCAACAATAATTAAATAGCAATTTGTTCCCCATTAAAAATATTTTTTATCCAACAAATATAACAATCTTAAATGCTTCACCAACTTTAACAATAAATGAATTGGTCATAAGTATTGTTTGTACCTAGGGGTGTAAGTGAGCCGAGCTATAAACTCAACCGGTTAACGAGCTCGTAAGTCAAACTTATCCAGTTTCAAGTTCGAGCTCAACCTATAATCGAGCTTGTTTACTAAATGAGCTTGAGTTCGAGCACAGTTAGACCGACTTGTTAGCTTGTCGAGCTACTCGTCTTTAAAAGTACATTTTAAAAAAAATTTAATACACATTTTTCTATCATGCCGAGCTCAAGCTTGATTTGTATACAGCGTGTTGAGTTTGACCTCATTAAACGAGCTCGGTATGATCTAAACGAGCTCAGCTCGATAATACAACAACTCGGCTCGACTCGACTTATTTACACCCTTATTTGTACCCATTCACCACCTATAGACTCAACTTCAAGTCCTTTATTATTGTGCTGGTAAATTGTACTTATATAGTTTGGATCTTTATAGGAAGCCAAAGCAAACTTGATTCCGTTATCTAATATCTTATAATACTAACTTGAGAATCTTATTGATTATGCTATGAAATTCATATAAAAATCATATTGGTCGTCCAAGCCCAAGCTCTCAATGATCATTAATGGACCATATGATCAGGAGCCCTCGCATATGCTTTGCATATAGTAACACTATGTTACCATCCCAAAAGAATAATGCTAGCGTATTCTTAAGCAATAACTAGAGAAGTAAATGCCAAGATAGGAAGGGAAAGCCTAATTTATTGAGCCAAATGTCATGATAGGGCAATTGTTGGCATCATTAAGGCTTCATTTAGGACAGTTTTTTGCTGCTTTTTGAAACAACTTTTTAGTATAATTTTTTTTTGAATTATAATTGTTTATATTAAAAAGTTGTTTTAGAAAGCATAACAAAGCTATCCCAAACGAAACCTAAATTTGCTCACAAGTGAACTTATATGACAGGATCATATAATGGCTGCTTTAGATATCTTTGATTTAGTTGATTAGGATATCATTTAAGTTTGAATAGATAGATAAGGTGGTAAGTTTTAATTAATATAATATATTGCAAAGAGGATACTAAGTTTGTGGAAGATATAGACAAAAGGTTGGGAAGGGTATCTATGGTAAGTATTATGGGAGAGATAATTGTAGAGATATGAACAAAAATTAATAAATTAAGTCTAGATAACAAAATTGTAATGGGTAGGATAAGAAAAATAATGAATTATTTGCATGATAAGCTCCAATCCCAATATACTAACGTAAAACTACGATTAATGGCATTACTATCGGTGACTCTAACAAGGAATAATCTTATCATTCGGGATGGGTGTTAAAATGGACGCCCTAAAATTATGACTCTAAATAAGTGACCCAAAAAGCACTACAGTGTAGATCAAAGTGAGGTTAATATTATGTCGATGATTCTATACATTAATGTCCTATCTATAGAATAGTCAAGGGTCTTGGGTCTACATATGTAGTCAAGCATGCATATATAAGAGATTATGCATGTGTAAAGTATCGAGTAGCTCAATTTATCAATAAAAGATTATTATTTTTAATATAAAAAATAATAATTCACTGATAGTAATGTCCTATCTATAAAAGATTTTTAATTTACATGTGATACTTACAATTTTGTCTAACTTGAGCCAATATCGAGCAGCTTAATGAGCTTATACGTGTTAGAATAATTAAATAAATTAATTATGCGAGACGTCGCAAAAATTATTTAAGAATATATATTTAATTATATAAACCAT
>NW_021319309.1:6321320-6327878 GCF_001605985.2 Dendrobium catenatum | reverse complement strand
AACTTTACCCAGTCCTCCACGGCTCCACGTGAAGCAGTTTCTCGGTTCACCACGCCAAGCAAGTTCCCCGCGCGAAGCAGGTCCTCCGGCGCTGGCTCGTCCGGCGTCTCATGTCCGCCCTTGCGCTCGTCCGCATTTCCGCCTTCTGGTCGCCGGCCAGAATGCAGTTCTTCTTCACTTTCTGGCAGGCCAGTGGGGGCACATGCCCCCAATGCCCCCACCGTAGCTCCGCCCCTGCCCTTATTCAAACATAGAAGTGTGGATTGTAACAAGGTTTGAAGAAGATTTGAATTATATTATCGATAAAATTACATATTTAGACTACATTTGAGACAGTTTTCTTATTATCTTTTAAAGTTGTTTTATAGCAAAAAATTTATTCGTAAGTATAAAAAAAAAAAATAATTGCAAAAATTTGTCCAAAACGAAACCATATACACAAAGCACATGCAGGCGCTCATGCAGATAATCCATAGGATGATCCTTGAAAGTTTAGGCTTGGAGGATTATTACGAATCACATATAAAGTCGTTGGGGTACTCAATAAGGTTTGCAAATTACTATAAAGATGTATCGCGATGAAGGAGATATTATTGCTTTGCCTCCCCACAAAGATCCAAATTATATAGGCATTGTTTGCCAGCACAATGTGGAAGGGCTTGAACTTGAGAATACATGCGGTGAATGGATAAAAGCAAAACCCTTCACAAATTCTTTTACTGTTTTAGTCGGTGAAGCACTGAAGGTTGGTGTATTGGTTGCATAATAAAATTTTTAATCCAAAAAAGATCACCGTTACTAAGAATTTTGGCTAAACTTCACGTATTGTAAAAGTTAACTAAAAATAATAACATCGAGTACTATTGTAATTATTTCTTATACCAATGAGAGATGAACAATAGCTTAAACTATAATAATCAATCATTTCTTATCGTGGGACTAAATAAATTCATACAAATTGGAGAGTTTGTGATATTTATGTTTTTATTAGCTTGGACGTAGTTCAAAAAAAGAGTTTTTTTATATACTGAAATTTTATGGAGAAACCATTCAAAAGGTATATCACAAATGATAAATCTCTATTGCAAAAAATTAATTTTGGAAACATATCTGAAAATTGGGGAAAAATTTGTTCAATAAATGCTTTCAAGATGCACATACATATTACTGAGTGTTTATCTAATGTCATTTGGATTGTGAGTGTTTAATATAATTATGAAGGTACATTTAAGCGCTGTGAAGATCATGCCTGACGATGGAAAAAAAAAAAGAAACCTAAAGGTGATGCCTAAGATCACCCTAAAGGTAACAAAATTGGAAAATTCAAATGTTGTATTGTAACGGGCCTACGTGCAACAATTACGCAAACATAAAGGTGATAGTTATAGCAAATCCAATTGTTGGGGATATATTAAACCCATCAATAATATATGTCGCAAATCAATAAGCACTGACTTATTGTGATAAAGTCCCAATAGTGGTTGAATTTTCAAAGATATTAGGTACAACTAGCCCAATGGTGAGTATATTTGCAAGCCTAAAGGATCTTATAAATCATTGCATAAATCTTATATTATGAGGTTTAGATGGTTTAATGATTTTTTTTGTACCTATAATGGTGCCAAAAAATAAGTTGATTTATGGACTTCAGTTTCTTACTTAGATTAGTGAGGTCTTTCAAGCCTTAACAAGGAGTTTACTTTAACAATTTTAAAAGTTAGAATTTGGATAATTAGAGATGGAGAAACATGATTATACAAAAGGATATATTGGAGATTATGAAAACTAGAATTTTACATTATGTAGATGTTGTAGAAAAGTGATGGATCTTGTTCGGCAAGATAAGAATCACGGGAGAAAGAAAGGTGCAGAAACAGAGAAAGGAGAAAGTAAAGAAAGCTTTATTTTCCTGTCATATCCTGCTATAGAGATGTATATCTATATATAGACTTTACAGGACAAATACAAGTAGCTGACCAATAGTAATAAGCCACCTCGTTATTTTATATTTATTATATTTGATTTATCTACTAATAGATGCTAGCATGCCCTTCTTTTTTTGCTCAATTCTTAGATTTCTCCTACTCCTCTCTTCTTCTTTTTATTATTATTCTTCTTCTTCTCTCAATGCACAACTACCTAGCAATTCAATATATTTGAAGTAGACTAAATAACTTTAACTCACTAACCCTACATCTCTTGTAAGTTTGCAAGTGGTGAGCTAATTTCAGGTATCAATATTTCACCCTTTAAAAAATTGCTTGTAAGAGATGCTCGCTTGTAGAACCTTGTAATTATAAAATTTAAGTTCAAATCTAGCATCTCAATAAAACTTCAAGATGATCTGTCTCCTTGAGAGATAAATTTTGATCAAATTATTAAAGAATTTACCTAATGATGCAACTATAACATATAAACCTTGCATTTAAATGTGATTGCTACTTCAGGTGAACAACATGATTCTCAAACATCATAGGAGGTTCACGTTAATGCCTATGGAATAGTTAATTATGTCCTATTTCAGCTTAGCTCTTTGTGAGCAAATTGCTCGAAACACATTACTTTTTGACTAAGATTATGGAAATTTAAAAATATGGAGCAACTAATATGATATGGTAAATTCACATCTAATTAAGCACATCTTTTGACATAAATCATAAGCATTCAAATTAGCTCAAGAGAATTAAATAAACACTCAAATTTAGCTTAATAATTTGATCATCTAGCCAATCCTTCTTTATTACTCGTAGCTCATGCCACATGTGAGTATCTTCACTAGTTCTTTATTCCTCTCTCTTATTTTATTGTAATTGATCCATCTCACTATCTTCTCTCTCTTGGTTTTCAGTTTAATTTACCTATAATGTCTCTAATTAAGATGAGAAAGAATCTACCTGAAATATATATATATATATATTGAAAATGGCATCCGATCGATTTGTAACAGAAACTTTGGATGATTTTTTGTGGCAAATTTATGGTGGAATAGCCATGAATTTGTGGCTAAATTTCTGCCACAAATTACAACAGCATTTCCACGAAAATTTGCAGTGGACTTTCCACCACCAATCTGTCATAATTTGAGACGAAATTTGCTTCGGGTAGCCAAAACGAATGCATCATTTTCTTAAAATCAATTATATCGTAATCTGTCGCAAAATATTTACAACAAATTTTGTCCGTCGCAAATCCTTTTGCAATGCGACTTTTACTTGTCAGAATTTATTCCGTCGTAAATCTGCCGTAAACCAAAATTTACGATTGATTTAACTTGTTTTGCGGCAGATTTTTACACCCAAAGTCCTATCTTTCCTATAATGGTAATACACTCGCACATAGGTATTGTGATATTCACTGAAAATTGGCCCTAAAAAGAGCAAATATTTAGCTATCCTAAGATCCTATGTAGGCTACATTAATGTGCTTGGAAAGTGAAGTATATGACTTAACTTATTCAAGGCTTCGCTTGGAACAACTCTCTTATTGTTTCTAAAGCAATTTTTTAATACAATATTTGTTTTTTTCAAAAAAAATTTGTTCTAGAAAGCAGCTTTAAAGGCAATAAGAAAGCTTTGACTCTCTCAAACAAAACTTAACTAAGTTTAATTGGTGATCACACTGCATAAAAAATATTTTCTAGCAAAATACTGATGGAAATTCCAAATGAAATACTGGCTAAAAGCAATCCATTCCAAGAAATTTTTATTTTTTTAGCACTTACCAATGGCCCATGGACAGCAAAAATTATCGATGGGGCTTTATGGTTAAATCCGCTGGAAATTTTGGCAGATAGAATCATTGGAAATTTGCTTGATAATTTGGGTCGTCAATAATCGCCAGTATTATCGCCAAAAATTTCTAGTGACATACAACGCTGATGTTTAATTGGAACATTGGTATTATTCATGTTCTTGTGACTTTTTAATTCTTATAAGTTTAGGTTTAGTTTGGAACGATTTTCTTATTGTTTCTTAAAATCACTACATATTGTTTTTCAGTCTCCTTCTTTAGTTTTACTTGATGATTAGGAGCATAAAATCTTCCATTAGTCCATGCCTGCATAAAATCAAATGATTTAAAAATTATTTACAATATCATGAAATAAGAATTTGTATCATATTATGTATGTACATACCTTGAATGCTAAATCCTAAACTAAAACAGTAAAGGAATTTGTAAATGGTTTTTTTTCTATCCACTTATCACATGTATTTTGGACTTCAAGCCCTTCCACAAATAATGCCTATATAGTTGGGGTCTTTATGGGCGGGCAAAACATCAGTACTGTTTCCTCTATCTAACACATCTTTATAATATTTTGCAAATCTTATTGAATAGGATAAGGACTTTATATGTGAATCATAATAATCCTCCAAGCCCAAACATCTTATCTTCTTATTGATAATTTAATTATAAATTATATTAGAACTTTTGTTGCTAGAGAAGATTACCAGAAAAAATCTTTTCCTTGGGACCATATAATATTGATATATTCTTAAATTGTGATAAGAGAAGTAGGATTAGTCAATTGAAGCACTAAAAAGGGGAAGCCTGTCTTCTTGTAAAGGAATCCATGATAGGGTAACTGTTAGGAATTACTTAGTTTACTTGCAACCAGCAATGGAGAATAACTCTGGCACGACTGCACCAAGCAAATCATTTCGGAGCTCAGGACTGACCTCACTGTAAATAACTTCAAAAACACCATAAGTTTCTAGTGTTTGTGCAATTGTAGAAGGACATTTTAGCCAAATCTCTTCGTCGAACCTCATAGCATCCAATCCACTCAAATCAACCTTTGGTAGCTCAGGCTAGGAGATCCCATTCTTGCACTATATTACTTTTTCTTTGCCTTTAGAAGCTACGCTCTGGCACCCCCATTAGAGGAAATTTATATTGATTGATGATTCCATGAATGTCTAAGATGTGATTATAGCTCCTAATAACACAATTGTCATATTGTAATCATTGTATAATTCTATGTTGGATGACATTAAATAGTATTTTCTTTATGATGGATTCTTCCAGGTAAGGCTTATGTGCATGATAGATTTGCGAAGGCATATTTGCAAGCTTGTGTAAGGTATTTTGTGGAAAGTTAAAGGTGGATATAGTGCCTTGGAATTTTAGCTCTAAGATTTTAATTTTGCAAATGTGGGTTGTTTTTAAAATTAAAGATGTTATCTTTGGAGTTTACTATGAGGCTAATTTTTGTTTTCTAAATGTCATATAAAGATCTAATACTGATATATCACTATTGAATTTCGAGTTATTGTTGAACATTGTTTTAAAAAATATGACTTTATTATAGTTCTTAGGTTTTTATGTTTAAATTGCCATTGAAAACATTTTGTTTGGTCACACTTCTAATCTTTGATCATGCTTCAAGAATTATGACTATGGTTGGAAACTTCATGATACTATTTGGAGAAGCAACTTATCTTTAAATATTGTGTGATTATAGTCCAAATGAGCATCTCGATAAGATGAATTCAACGAGTCTAAGATCACTCAATTTCAATATTATTAGAAAAGAGCATTTTATAATTGAGGCAATCAATATGAGCCATCCAATGGAGTGCTTTAAGATTTTTGTTAAATTTATCAAAATAATATTAATCCAGAAAAAAAAAAAGGATCTATATTCTTCACATGAAAGGGACTTCAAATTGGAGAGTACGTAAAGATCTAAAGAATTCTAGAGCTCTGGCCAACAATTAACGTTGATAATGATTGCAAGCAATCATCATCACTGATTGATGTCACTTGTACACTATTGTCTTATCATCATCTCCCAATTGTCATTATTTGACTATCATCACCTAATCTTCATCACCCAATCACAGTTACCCTATAATTGTCTCCTAATCACAACTATTCATCAATGACACTAACATAAATAGGCGAAATGCCGCCTTTTGATTGACATCATCAATATTCATGACTTTATTCAGTATTCTCCATCACATTCACATGAGGGAAAGAACATACTCTTATAATCTTACATACACGGTCGATTATATCAGCAAGATGAACGTTTTCTCATACATGCATAGTGGATTATATCACCAAGGCTTCTCCCTCATGATTTTTTTTTCCATTTTTCATGATCTCATGTGCGCTTCTCTTATCTTATTTGTGTGTGTGCAGATATTAATATATTTCTATTTTATCAATAAAATAAATGAAATTAAAATTAATATATTTTTTTTAAAATTATAAGATTATATAAAATTTAATCAGAATATCCTAATCTAATAAACATTTATAACTCACACATAATCTATTTAAACATAATCTTCAGAAATTAAAACATTTGATTATTTCGTTATTTTTTTTTTTTTGGAACGGGGTATCCACCCTCTGTCACCCCTAAAATGGTGCTTGACGGCGTGACTAATCCTCGGCTTACCTAGAAGAGGCACCCACCCCAAAAATCTCCTGGCCTGCACTTGATTGGGCCCCACTTAAGAGCACTGCCGCTCAAGGGGAATCGAGCATGGGGTGGGGGGTTCTCAACCGTACTCACCCACCAATCAAGCTAAGCATTGTGGGTAA
>NW_021319309.1:6315242-6316165 GCF_001605985.2 Dendrobium catenatum | reverse complement strand
TTCCAATGTATTATCCATATGATGAAGATATTTTTGTTTATCCATATTATAATGTTATCCGACAAGATTGATTACTCGTAAAACGATAATGTATTATCCAGAATCATAGCGACATTTTGGGCATGGAATCCTTAACCCATATAACTTTCCTCTAAATTGAAGCCAGATTATGCTTGGTTTGGGACGATTTTTTTTTACTATTTTTAAAAGTATTTTTTAGTACAAAATTTTTAATTTTTATACTAAAAAATTACTTTAAAAATAAGTAAAAGAGACGACTCAAACCGAGCCTATATCAAAGCTGAAAAACAACCAAGAAGATATCTGGGTCATGGGTGGTGTTGATAGCAAAAACCTTTCTTTTGCTATAAATGGGTTAAGATGCATGTATTACATGTGAGCCTCATCCTAAAAAAACATTATGTCAATTAACAATAATCGTCACAAAATTTTGATGCTTCACTTATTTGAAGTGTCTTACAAACTTGGACTTCTCATAATAATTAGGTTATATTAATGTGGTATCTTTTGAAATTAAGGCATCGTTTGAGGCAAATTTCTTATTGTTTTCTAACTAAACTTTTTAGTACAAAAATTTTTGTGTTAGAAAACTGCTTTGGAAAGCAGTAAGAAATTCGTTCCAATTAATGAAACTTTGGGCTTCATTTGGGATGACTTTCTTATTACTTCTTAAAGCAGCTTTCTAATTAAAGAAAATTAAATTTTTGTAATAAAATGATGCTTTTAAAAGCATAAAAAAAAACCGTTCCAAGCGAAAGAGTTCGCTTGTGATGGTTGCATTTTTTTATAAAGCCGGCCGGTTATACATTTATTGTGGAGAAAGTAGCTTTTTTGAAAGCAAGCACCTTAGAACAAAAATTTATTAAAATGAATAAATAAGCAATTGCCAAATAAAAATTATG
>NW_021319309.1:6291334-6315142 GCF_001605985.2 Dendrobium catenatum | reverse complement strand
AGGGGTTATTATGAAAAATCGTAGTTCGAAATTCGACGAATTCAAAATGAATCAAGGTATGTTTTTCTTCCGATTAAAGATTATGAAAATCATCTTGTTTTAAGATCTTGAGGATTTAAAACTTATGTAGATTCATAAATTATGATGCGAGTTCTTGCAAAAGTTAGATAACTCTATTAAGTCTTACAGTACGAGCTCGAGTATAGGCTCGAGCTTGAACTCGTAGCTCCATAAGCTCAACTTGTGAGCTCGTTAATGAATCGAGCTCGAACCCGCTCGTTAATGAGTTTAACTCGAGCCGACTCGGTTCACTTGCACCTCTAATGAAGGAGATATTATTTTGTTCGTACACCGGACGGTTCGGTTCACTTGCACCCCTAATGAAGGAGAGATTATTATGTGCAGACACCAGATGGGAGAACCGTGCAGTTTACGCTTACTTGAAAAAAATAAAAGTAAAAAATGTTCATCAATTTATTCTTCTAGAACATTTATCATATTATTTATAATACTTGGTATTGTTTGTCGATGATTCGGAGCATGACCATTAGTCCAAGCAGAGGTAAGGAAAAAAAAAAGTTATCCAACAATAATTAAATAGCAATTTGTTCCCCATTAAAAATCATTTTTATCCAACAAATATAACAATCTTAAATGCTTCACCACCTAAAACAATAAATGAATTGGTCATAAGTATTGTTTGTACCTAGGGGTGTAAGTGAGTTGAGACAGCTAGAATTCAACCGGCTAACGAGCTCGTGAGTCGAACTTATCCAGTTTCAAGTTCGAACTTAACCTATAGTCGAGCTTGTTTACTAAATGAGCTTTAGTTCGAGCTCAGTTAGACCCGACTCATTAGCTCGTTCAGCTTCTCATTTTTAAAGTACATTTTTAAAAAAATTTAATACACCTTTTTCTATCAAGCTGAGCTCAAGCTTGATTTGTATACAGCGGGTCGAGTTTGATCTCATTAAATGAGCTCGAGTTCGAGCTCAGCATGAGCTAAACGAGCTCAACTCGACTTGTTTACACCCTTATTTGTACCCATTCACCACCTATAGACTCAACTTCAAGTCCTTTATTATTGTACTGTAAATTGTACTTATATAGTTTGGATCTTTATAGGAAGGCAAAGCAAAATTGATTCCGTTATCTAATATCTTATAATACTAACTTGAGAATCTTATTGATTATGCTATGAAATTCATATAAAAATCATAGTGGTCCTCCAAGCCCAAGCTCTCAATGATCATTAATGGACCATATTCAGGAGCCCTCGCATATGCTTTGCATATAGTAACACTACGTTACTATCCCAAAAGAATAATGTTAGCGTATTCTTAAGCAATAACTAGAGAAGTAAAAGACAAGATAGGAAGGGGAAGCCTAATTTATTGAGTCAAATGTCATGATAGGGCAACTGTTGGCATCATTAAGGCTTCATTTAGGATAGTTTTTTGCTTCTTTCTGAAACAACTTTTTAGTACAAAAATTTCTTGAATTATAATTTTTTATATTAAAAAATTGTTTTAAAAAGCATAACAAAGCTATCCCAAACGAAACCTAAATTTGCTCACAAGTGAACCTATATGACAGGATCATATAATGGCTGCTTTAGATATCTTTGATTTAATTTATTAGGATATCATTTAAGTTTAAATAGATAGATAAGGTGGTAAGTTTTAATTAATATAATATATTGCAAAGAGGAAACTAAGTTTGTGGAAGATATAGACAAAAGGTTGAGAAGGGTATCTATAGTAAGTATTGTGGGAGAGAAAATTGAAGAGATATGAACAAAAATTAATAAAGTCTAGAGAACAAAATTGTAATGGGTAGGATAAGAAAAATAATGAATTATGTGCATGATAAGCTCCAATCCCAATATACTAACACAAAACTACGATTGATGGCATTACTATCAGTGACTCTAACAATGAATAATCTTATCATTCGGTATGGGTGTTAAAATGGATGCCCTAAAATTATGACTCTAAATGAGTGACCCAAGAAGCACTCCAGCGTAGATCAAAGAGAGGTTAATATTATGTCGATGATTCTATACATGAATGTCCTATCTATAAAATAGTCAAGGGTCTTGGGTCTACATATATAGTCAAGCATGCATATATAAAATATTATGCATGTGTCAAGCATGTTGGAGCATTAGTTATTAATCCCTCTGAAGCACCAATAACGATTGATCTTCGTGGACTATCTGAAGTTAATCTTCCTTGAGTGGTTAAGTGTAAAATCCCTCAAAATTTCATTTTTTTTTTTGGTGCAGTTAGTCTGTACGAACTGACTTTAGTACGGACGAACAATGAAAATTTCTTCAGTTAGTCTGTACGAACTGCATGTACGAACTGAGTAAAGTGGAGGTTTGTCCGTACCAACCTCAGTTCGTCCGGGACGAACAGAACAAAATTTTTGCCCGAGAGCATCGTCAAGGGACGAAATTAATTATCGTTTGTACGATCGTGTCCAGAGAGCTTCGTCCCGGGACGAATGGAAAACATCGTCGGGATGATCGAGTTCATTAAATAGATGATTTGAGATATTGTTGAGATATTTTGAAGAGAGAGAAAGCTGGAGAGAGTAAGAGAAGGAAAGAGAAGAGGAAAGCTTGGTTTCGGAGGCCGCAGAGCAATTTTTGTCAATCGACGCAGTTGGAAGAATTGTTTGTCTCGCAGTAAAGAATCTGAATCCTATTTTTGATTTCGAAGATTTTGTGTTTTGATATTTTTCTGCTCAGTTTTGTGTTTCCGTTACCAAAAAACGTGCATAACTTTGTATTGACGAAGCTTTCACTGTGTAACTTTTGGTATGTTTTTGAGATAATGATTTTAAATGTTTTGAATATTTTCTGGAGATTTTTCACCGGGTATTTTGAATTCTGTAGAATTTTTATCGAATAGAAAATTATCCTTATATTGAAAAATGTTGCTTCAGTACAAGTAAAGTTTTGAAACGTTGGTTTACACGATTTCTAATAATTTGGTAATTTTTTGAAACTGCGCATTTTATAATGACTTCTGTCTACTATACAATATTTTAAGGGGTTTTCTACATTGAGCTAAATCATGTTTTATGGTTGCAATGTATTGATAAGATGTTGATGAATGTGGTTATATGATTGAAATTGTTGTTATATTATTGTGATATTATTGTATGTGTGAAAGATAAGTAAAGACTGGTTGAATCGTTGGTTGGAAACTGATTGACCTGTACAGGATGGTGGGCCGACGGGCTTTCCTTTAAATACGATTTGGTGTTATCCTCTACTGATCACGTTATTACTTATGGGAGTTATAAGAAGATGATTAATGAGCCGACGGGCAAAGAGTGACGACTCTTTTTACTGAGCCAATGGATACAATATACTGATACTGATACAAGACTGAAAAATACCTTAATAGCCAGTGCTTCTACTTGCTCTGTATAACTACTGTACGAATTTACTGTTACTGACACATTTACTAATACTTAATGGATTTAACGTTACTGTGCGATTTTATTGATACGGATTTACTGTTACTGCACGATTTCATGATTATAACATTACTGTTCATGTCACTGGATTGTTACTGATACTGTTACAGGCATTGATATTACTAATTCACTATGCTGACATTATGCATGTAATATACTGAGCAAGTGACATGTGATTCACTGAACACGTGATATAGATTACTGGATTGCATGTGATTCACTGAGCACGTGATATTGAATAACTGGAATTGCAAGTGTATGTTTTGATACGATTTTATTGTATTTGTTTGATTTCAACAGTCACGAACGATAGTATTGATTTGACGTTTTAAACCGACTGATATTATTGAACCGGTGAATTCTCTTCATACAATTGATATTATTGACGCGATGATTTATTGAATGATTTGATTGAGATTACCGATACGAAGATTTCTTTAATGATTTGACTGAAATTTTAGATACTATGATTTGTCTACTGAACTGACTGGTGTTATAGATACGACGACTACTGTAGTGATTTGATGCACGTACTAATTCATTGAGCTTTATAGACTTTTATACTGTTTACTGATTCTTCTACTATCGATTGAGGATTTTACTGTTTTTGTATTAATATTGTTTATGCATTGACTACCGTTTCTGTAATGATTACTATTTATATACTGATTCTTATTTCTGCATTGTTTCAATGATCATGTGTAAGTGACTGATATGATTTGATTGATTGATATGCATATTGCTTCTGTACCGTGCTTTGATTTCAGTTGTAGGTATTTGGTGACCTGCTAGGCTTTTTAAGCTCATTATATGTGGTTAATAATTTCAGGTCAGGGCAAGGGAGCGGGAGATTGAGGTTGATAAAGAATCTTCAGGTTTTTGTTCCTTTTTGTTATAGTTATTCTTTTGTACTCAGGACTGGATGGATTTGTGATCATTGTTGAAGATCCTGAGTATTGTAAATGACTTTTGGAAAATGAAAATATAATATTTACTTGATGTTTTAAATTATAGATTTTTGTTAAACTGTTTAATACTGATTGATGACTATAGAAAGCTCTGGTAGAAGATTGATTTAAATGATCGACTGAATAATTCTTCCAAATTAGATCTTGGGACGTGATATTAAGAGTTAACCTCTATGCAGCATTTAAAGTCATCCTCTATGGACCATGATATCTTTTGTCAAGGGTCTTGGGTCTACTTAGTTAATGTAAGAAATAAAATGATTGATCACATTTGGATTTGTAACTGGATGTGATCCACTTAAGGAAAAGATACTAGGATGAACCTTGGGTTGTTATGGATTCATATCAGAGTTGCATTTTGCTCCTAATTAATTTTTTTAATCTTGCTCATAATATTAATTAAATTTATATTACTTACATATTTGTCCAACTTGAGCTCATATCGAGCAGCTCAATGAGCTTATGAGTTGAGAATGAGCTCGAGCTAGCTTAATATACGAGCTCAAGTATAGGCTCGAGCTTGAACTCGTGGCTCCATAAGCTTAACTCGTGAGCTCGTTAACAAGCCGAGTTTGATCCGGCTCGTTAATGAGTCTAACTCAAGTCAACTCGGTTCACTTGCACCCTAATGAAGACTATCTGTTAGTTGTACTCTTCAGCTAAACTACTAGGATTGCAATTAATTAATGTGTATTCAATTTAAGCTATTGGTAAAACATAGGGGACATTTGGTTACAAATAGAAAATATAACAAGTTTGCTTTTTTAAATTTTGTAAAATCGGATTTATTTAATCTTGAGAGTTAAATGATCAATATTATTTGAGCTTTTTTGATAAGAATTAGATAAATATTAGATCTAGAACATAAATATTCGGAAAATGCAAAACCTTTAAATTCATTAAACTCCACTCACCCTAGCATTTAAGAGATTCTTCCAAATCTCAAAAGGGATTTAACTAATTATGACTTAGATGCCTTTCATAAGGTCATTTTAAATCTTAATTAAATTATACTAGAAATTTCATAGTGTGATAGGAGTAATATTAACATTTACTTGTTACAAATATTCAAGATTATGTGTTCTTTATATTTGTTGTCACAACCCAACTTAATATGACCCATAGAAAGACAAGTTATACCGTGTTTGATTGGAACAAGTCATGCCCAAGATCTAAATTTTGAATAACTTTCCATATTTCTTCCAATTAAAATTTAAAACAAACAACAGACCTTCTAATTAATTTCGATAAACAGAATAAAATAACTCTTCCATAAATTTTATTTCATTCCATCAAAATGTATATACAATATTTATGCTACAGTACATGGCCACATAGATCAAAAAAGAGCTAATGAAATAAAACTAGCCATGTCTTTACAAAATCAAGAAAATACCTAAACCCATAAAATGGCACTTGGCAGCGTGATTAATCATCGGTTGACCTAGAAGAGGCACCCACCCCAGAAACCTCCTGGCTTGCACTTGATTGTGCCCAACTTAAGAGGTGCCGCTCGAGGGAAATTGAGCATGGATTGGGGGTTCCCAACCGTACTTGCCCACCAACCAAGCTAAATATAGATGGGTAATTAAAAGAAAAGATTACAAAATCATTTAAACTATTATTTAATTAATTTGATGGTCGCTTCTCTTTATCTTTTGATCTTAAATTTTGGCTTCACTTAAATCTTTTGTATTCTTATAATTATTGCATATGTAATCTATTTCATTGTTATGTATGCAATTATTGCAGTAAGTTTGATATTATATGATTAAGCCCTAAGAGCCAATCTCCATTAGATAGCTAATTATGATATTTTGTTATGGTGCTTTAAATAGTAATATGTAAATAGCTTATTTTGGAAGTTTGGTAAATAATATGATTTCAATAACATTTGAAGCCATTTAATCATCACTCTATTACTTCTTATTTTATTTCTATTTTTATTTGCATGAAAAGATAATTATTTTTTTAATTTGTAGTGTATATATTATTTTTTATTGTGAAATTAATATATGAGTAAAAATTGATTTACATATAGGATGCTTCTAAATTATTAAGACCACAAGTTATTAAAATATTTCATTGTTATGTATACAATTATATATTGTGATTATGAATAAGGTGATCATGTGAGAGAATATGACTTTGTTTGGGACGACTTTTTTACTACTCCTTCAAGTAATATTTTAGTATAAAAATTAATTTTTTTTTAACTGAAATGCTTCTTTAAGAAACAATAAGAAAACCGTCTCAAATGAAGCATATCTAAGTGATCATGATTATCAAGTTGCTACCTAAAATAGCCATTTCAGTCTTTTAACATCTCATAAAGCTTTTTATTTATTTATTTTTGTAGCATCCTAAAGCAATAGTTGTCACTACCATATGCTTTTTAGGCTTGAACATCTTAGTAAGAATTATAAACATGTTGTCAAGCGTAGAAAACAATCACCTTGAACAGAATAGCAAAGGTTGATGGAGTGAGTTGTCATCAGTGCTAAAATTGATTTTCATCACATCATTTGGTGGTAGTAATTTTCGAACTGATGTTATAAGTCATCTTTAGAAGCAATTAAAACTACTACTAATTTGACAAAATAATATTATTTTTTGGGAATTAAAGCCATCATGAAAGGTCATATATTATTCACTCTTTAGACCGTGCCATAACTATATGTGAAACCTCTTAAGTAAAAAAGTTAAACTCTTAAACTTTGATGTGCCTTTTAGTGTAATGGTTGAAATTTCATTAAGAAACTCCGTAGTTAACCGTGCTCATCCTAGAGTAATTCTGAGATGGGTGACATATTGAGAAGTTACACCAATAAGGCAACATCATGAGGCCCTTAGTCAAAGTGGATAATATCTCGATCGATAGTTATGAATTTGGGTTGTTACACTATCTCATTCGTTGCACGAAGCTTCGCTCCCGTCTGCCATGTTGACCACCATTAAGCCGATGTTGTGACAGTGCCAACCTCCACTATGTGAAAGCCACATAGTACCAACATAGCCATGCATGCCAAACATTACTCAATTATTGAAGTTTCTACTGCTCACCACTCTTGCAAGAGGCATTCTTTTGTCTATACTTATGAACTTTGTTGCGCTCATTTATGTTGTTCTCTTAGCTTAGTTGTTACCTTTGCTACTATTAGAATACTTTTGTGGTTGTGTTTATTGTAGTTTTGAAATTTGTAGTATTATTCAAAGTTTTTTTTTTTTTTTTTAGGGTTGTAATTCCATTTATCATCTCTGTCCTATGAAGGAGTACGTTAAGCTTATATAACTATTAAATTAATATTTGATGCAAAAGAGTTGCAATTTAATTTACATGAAATATTGATGCGACATAAACGGTTGGAAAAGAGAACGAGCACTGAAAAGGTGATATCCATGGTGAGAGGAGGCGTGATGTAAGAGAATAGGATGATAGCAAGAAAATAATAGTTCACACAATAGTTAAATTCAAGTTTCCAACGAAATAGATTTCTTATTGCTTTCTATAGCAGTTTGATAACACAAAAATTTTTCTAAAAATAACATAAAAAGTGACAAAAATGCTCCCAAAGAAAGCCTCAATCTCCAATTCAATAAGATTAATCAATTAAACTTAGGCCACGGCCTCGATTTATTATTAATGTTACAAACGGTGGTGACGGTGAATAGATTACCACTTACAATTATTGTGACAAAGAGAATGAGGATTTCTTTGCTAATTGTCACCTTAAGAAAGCTCACATATGACACATAAAATTACAAGTTAAACATTATCATTTTGAAATTAGTGATGATCCATCATATTATTAATAATTAAGATTTTATTTTTCAATATCATGCAAGGAGGATATAATCATTTATCTTATGGTTGAGTTTCTTAGAAAAAAAGAAGGAAAGAGATTTATTGATGTTTGTTAAGAGAGAGAAAGAAAGAGAGAATGAGAAAGAGAAAAAAACAATATTTTGAAAAACTCTTTGGGTTTGTAATTTAAGCACAACTCCTTACTACATAAATGAAAAATGGAAAAATATGAGGATATTAAAACAATAAGCTATGGTATTTTCTAAAAATTAATAATAGGACAGTGGTAGAGAAGTTAGTAGATATTATGTATAAAGATAAACTTAATGATGTGAATATGGGTGCATCAAAAATTAATATTTCTATTTACTTGTTTCAAATATTCAAGATTGTATTGTTTGCTTTTTTATTTTATTATGCTCCAAACATCTTTAGGTGGAATTTAATCACTTTTATTAGAAGAAAAGTACACAAGATCTAAGTTACAAAGTTCAAGAAAAAAAAACATGTAAATACATAACAAGTAGCACACTAAGCATATGCCTGCCTCAATATTTAACTAAACACCACAATAAGCTTTTAGGGCATCATTAGTTTTTTCCCCTTCCTCTGAAAAGCGAAACTTCACATAGTCGTAATACTTAAAAGGCTTGAAAAGTAAGGGATGTTGTTTTTTTATTTGGCAATTGCTTATTTATTCATTTCAATATATTTTTGTTCTAAGGTGCTTGCTTTCAAAAAAGCTACTTTCTCCACAATAACTGTATAACCGGCTTTATAAAAAAATGCAACCATCACAAGCGAACTCTTTCGTTTGGGACGGCTTTTTTTATGCTTTTAAAAGCATCATTTTAGTACAAAAAATTAAATTTTTTTATTAGAAAACTGCTTTAAGAAGTAATAAGAAAGCCATCCCAAACGAAGCCCAAGGTTTCATTAATTGGGACGACTTTCTTACTGCTTTCCAAAACAATTTTCTAATACAAAAATTTTTGTACTAAAAAGTTTAGTTAATTAGAAAACAATAAGAAATTTGCCTCAAACGATGCCTTAATTTCAAAAGATACCACATTAATTTAACCTAATTATTATGAGAAGTAAGTCCAAGTTTGTAAGACACTTCAAATAAGTGAAGCATCAAAATTTTTTGACGATTATTGTTAATTGACAGAATGTTTTATTAGGATGAGGCTCACAAGTAATACATGCATCTTAACCCATTTATAGCAAAAGAAAGGTTATCACCGGAACTTTTACCGGCGGCTAGACAACCGCCGGTCTAGGCCGCCGGTAATAGCTGAATTTCCTGTAGTGCAAGATACGAACAAAGGATTTTTTAGCTTGGATTCTGGGGTTCCTTCTCCTTCTTAGTCGCGATCTTTTAAGGAAGTTCTCTCTGGTTCCTCGGCAGGTGATACCCTACCCTCTTTAACTCTATCTACTTTTAATGGCATGCCTGTAGTTTTGCTTTCGGATGAAGAAGTTCTAAAACTTGCATCTCCATTTCAATTTACTCTTGCTGGTAAATTTGGCCTGCGTAGGCCAAATCTGGACTCGATTCGTACTTTTTTGGTAGCCTTAAACCTCAGGATTTTTTTCGGTTGGCCTTATAGATTCGAAACATGTTGTGATCCAGCTCTCTAATGATTTAGATTACAATCGTATCTTTGCCCGTAGATCATATTTTATTCTTAACTACCAAGTGCGTATGCTGAAATGGACTATGTTCTTTGGTGTTAGAGAAGAATCCCTCATTATTCCTATTTGGATCTCATTTCCTAATCTTAGGCTTCACTTTTTTTATGCTAAAGAGTTACATGCCCTTGGTTCTATTTTCGGTTGTCCCTTGCAAACTGACCATGCAATTGCTTCTAGAACCCGTCTGTCTATGGCTAGGGTCTTAGTCAAAGTTGATATCACTAAGAAACAAGCTAAGAAAGTTTGGGTCGGTTCTAAAGCCTTTGGTTACTTACAAAAAGTGGAGTTTGAAAAAGTTCATGATTTTTTTATGCATTGTAAAACACATGTGCATGCGGTTTCTGATTGTTTCAAATTGATCCGGATCTTAAAAAAAAATTCCAACCCATCAGTGGGGAAGGTGGTCTCTAATGTTACAAATACTGCAAACGAGAATATTGAGAACCATATTCTTTTGAATCAGGTCGAGACCCCTTCCCCTAATGAAAAGGTTGGAAATGATAATTTTAATGATTTGGAAAAGATGAATGTTTTGGAAAATTGTCTAAATTTTTCACTTGAGAGAGTCTCTCCTGATGATAAACCTCTCGAGGAAGGTGAAAAGCTTCTTAATTTCTTTGTCTCTATTGATTCAATGCTTCAAAATAATGAGGATCACTCTCTATTGCTTAATGTGGACACTAATGAAAAGGAGAATGTTATGGAGGAATGTGAAGAAGGGGAATTTATCCCCAAAAATAGTTATGGCCTTATCTCTGTGGTTCATGTTAATAGTATTGATAAAGGGGATCCCACTGCTTCGTCTTCTTCTGATCTCTTTGATTGTGGTTCTAAATCTATTCATGAGGAAGGAGCCTTTAAGGTGAATAAGAAGGAAAAAAAATGGTAAAGCTATTTTACCTGATACACCTCATTCTACTATGGCTCAAACTTTTGCTAAAAGTTTCAATGATTAAAGCCCTTATTTGGAATGTGAGGGGTATTGGGGGGGGATTTATGTCGTGTGCATAACATTCAACTGCTGGTTTTACTCGAATCTTTTATTTCTGCTGATAAAATTGTTTATGCTGCTTCTCGTTTGGGATTTAACATGATGTTTGCAAATTGTTCTAATAAAATTTGGATTATGTGAAAGAGCCATTTTAACATCAACATTATTTTTTATTTTTCCCAACTTGTTCATGTGCAAATCACTTTTTCTAACTTTAATTATAATACTTCATTAGTTTATGCTGCTTATATTAGATTGGGTCAGCTTCCTCTTTGGGATCTTTTATCGGATTTTGCTCTTAATTCTAATGGTCCTTAGTGTGTGGGTGGTGACTTCAATATTGTTTCTAACGCTAATGAGAGAATAGGGGGTAACCCTCCTAATATCAATGTTATGGAAGACTTCAATTATATGATTTCTGATTGCAATTTACATGATATTGGTTTTACTGGTGGTGCTTTTACTTGGAGTAGAACTTTTATGTGGAAAAGACTTGATATGATTTTTTTAAATAATGACTGGATAAGAGATTTTTCTATGACTCGTATTCAGCACTTCAGTAGAACTTTATCTGATCATGCTTCTTTACTTATGACCATATATGCTAATAAAATTAATGTTCCCTCAGCTTTTAGATTTCAAAACATGTGGTTAACTCATACAATTTTTTTAAATATGGTTTCTAATAATTAGCATGCCACTATCTCTCTTAATAATAATATTAAGGGTATGTGTCATCTTTGGGTCAAATTGAGTAGATTAAAACAAGTCCTTATATGGTGGAAGAAAAATGTTTTCAACAATATATTTTCTAATATTAAGGAAGCTGAAGATAAGGTGTTGGAATTGGATAAATTATTTTTGGAGAATCCCATAATTGCCAACCTCTAATCTTGATAATGCTAAAGTTACCCTTTTTCCATTGCAAAATCAAGAAAAAAATCTTCTCGAGATAGAAGGCCTCGGATAAAATTGTTTTTTAGGGGGATAGGAACACTAGCTTTTTTCATGCTTTGGCCAATAAGAATATAATCAAGAGTCATATACATATAATTGTTAACAACCAAGGGTGTGTTTATGATACGGGTGATTTAATTATTAATTCTGGGGTGGATCATTTTAGAGAGATTTTTAATAAGATTAATTATATTACCCCTATTACCAATCCCAATATGATTCCTCGTTCTATTGGAGAGGAAGATAATCATTTGCTCACTCAATCTCCTACGGAGGATGAAATTTGGAAACTGTGAAAGACATGAATGGGGACTCTGTTGCTGATCTTGATGGCTTCACTACTAAATTTTTTGTTAAGACCTGGGATATTATTAAGTTAGATGTGGTGGAGGCTGTGAATGACTTTTTAATGGTAATCATTATCCTAAGTTTTTCTCTTCAACTAATATTATGTTAATTCTTAAAAAAGATTCTACCACCAACTAGAATGATTTTAGACCTATTAGTCTTTGTACTTTCTTTAATAAACTTGTTTCTAAAATCATTGCTTCTAGATTAATGAACATCCTGTCGAGAATAATCTCTTTCAATCAAATTGGATTTGTCAAAGGTATAAGCATTTTTTATAATATTCTTTTGACCCAAGAGATTGTTCATGATATTAATGCTAAAGTTACTGGAAGGAATCTCATTTTTAAACTTGATATTACTAAGGCTAATGATAATTTGAAATAGTAATTTATTTACAATGTGTTATCTCTTTTGCTTTAGTTAATCTTTCATCATGCTTATTAAGAATAGTATAGATTTTTTTTTTTTGTGATCATTAATGGTAGAAACCATGGTTTTTTTTAAATCCGCTCATGGGTTAAGACAAGGGGATCCCTTATCACCTTCTCTTTTTATTATTGTTGTGGAATATCTCTCTAGATGCCTTAACGAGCTTTATAAAAGGTATCCAACTCTCTAATTTTGTAATGTTGGTGTGTCATACTTATTACTCATCTCATTTTTGTTGATGACTTTATTATTTTCTCGAATGCATCCATTAATAATGTTAAAATGTTAGTTCAATTTCTATCTCAGTTCCAAAACATGAGTGGTTTGTCCATTAACAAGGATAAGAGTAGTTTCATTTCTAGTAAATTGGTGAATCGTGGTAGAACTAGTGTTATCAAAAAAATTTATGGTTTTAACTCTACCTTGCTTCCTATTAAATATTTAGGAACCTCTTTTTAAGGGGAGGGAAAGAACTCATCTGTTTGATAATATTTTTATGATGTTCCAAATGAAACTATTAAACTAGTCTTTTAATTTTCTATCTTTTGGTCGTAGGTTGGTTTTAATTAAAAGTGTTTTAAACTCGATCCCTATCTTTATTTTCCACACTTTGCAACCTTCCTCCACTACTTGCATGAGAATGGAGAGAATGCTCAATAAATTTTTTTGGGAATCTAAAAATAATAAGTCGTGTATTAATTGGGCTTCTTGGAATAAGGTTTGTGGGGTTTTCAATGAAGGGGTATTAGGTTGCAAAAATATTTTAGATATTGTCATGCTTTCTCTCATAAATTATGGTTTTCTTTTAGAGCTAACAATAGCTTATGAGCTAAGTTTATAAATGTTAAACACTGCAAAGATCTTCATCATCTAGTTTGTAACTATAAATCTTCTGACTCTTTTGTTTAGAAAAGGCTTTGCAACAACAAATGAGAGGCTGAGCAATTTTATACAATGGGACCTTGAGAAGGTGATGTTTCTTTTTGGCAAATAATTGGTTGGGTACTTATTCTATTGATAGCTATCTTAATACTCATACTATTGTTAATACTAAGGTCCACACTTTTAATCAGAATGGTGCTTGGAATGTTAATAAACTATTGGAGGTTATCCTGGACGATATGATTGATAAAATTTTGCATATCCCCTTACAATTACAGTGCAAGGATAAAATTCTTTTTTAATTTATCTTCTTCTAGTAATTTCAATTTGAAAAAAGCTTAGGATGCTATTAGAATTAAAGGTGATGTTTCTCAAATATTTGCTTCTCTTTAGCATAACAATATTCCTTTATCTTATTCTATATTGGTCTGGAGATGTCTTAAAGGTTACATTCTTGTCAATAATTTACTGTGGAGAAAAGGGTTTACTTTTGCCTCTAAGTGTCAATGTTGATTTAATATTGCAAGTGTTAATTATGTCTTTATTAATAGTGTGATTGCTCAAAAAGTTTAAGGTCATTTTTTTTTAATTTGGCTCACAAAGGTATTATGAATGCTAATTGCAATGTTGCATCCATTCTTAAACATTGGTTCACTAGTACTAAAGGCCACATCTATAATTTGCTATCGATTCTGATTATGTGGTACTTTTGGAAGGCTAGGAATGACGACTCTAAGCATAATGAGATTAAGATGGATGCTAACCAAATTATTATCAATGTTAGAAATAAAATTTTGCATTTTCAGACTGTCAATCTTATTTCTGTTAAAACTTTAAAAATTATCGTCAATTAGCTTTTCAACTTGGCATTCCTATTGATGGTGGGTCAGTTGATAAAATTGATCGTATTGTGAGGTGGTTCAAACCATCTTCCCCTTATGTTAAACTCAATTCGGATGGGTTGGTTGGTACTATTTTTGCTGGCATGGGTGGTATCATTTGTAATCATAATGGTGGGGTTATTCCTGCCTTTTCTGGTCTACTTAATTTATGTAATGTCATTACTGCTAAGCTTATGAGTTTATCTCATGGGTTGATTATTTGTCATAGATTGGGCATTGAGAATGTGGCTATTGAGGTTGATGCTAATATCTTAATTCATATCATTCAAAATGAAGCGATTAGGAATCCTCGTAATTTCTATATCATTAGAAAAATCAAATTTTTCCTCTCTAATCTTAACTACTCTATTTCTCATATTTATCGAGAGGGCAATGATTGTGCGGATTGGTTGGCCAAATACGGTCGTAACATTGATGTTTTACATGAATTAGATATTTCTAATCTCCCTTCTTTGTTAACAGGTTTGGTTAACCTGGACAAATGTGGGTTCCTTAAATTTTTAATGCTTCTCTTTTTTTTGTGTTCTTCTATCTTTAAGGGCTTACTTTTATTTGTTTATACTTCTATTTTATTTGCTTCGGAATCCTCTGCTTGTCAGCCTTCCGTTTATGTAGGTTTGTGTTTTTGGTTTGCTGGTGTTGGTTGCTATTATCTTGAGTGCTCATCGGCTGCTTCAGATGAATTTGGTTATTTGGGTTAATGTTATCTGGGTTGCTTGCTATGTCGCTAGACTCATTTCCTCTATTTATGTCATTTATCATGTTGCATACTATGTTTGTGACTTCTAGGGTGTTGGTCTGTTTGTGCTGTGAGGGGTGTTGTTTTCTTGAGTGGAATTCTTTTCTCAGTTTTCTACAGGCATATTGAGTTTTTGGGTTGGCTGTTAGATGCCTTGATAACTTTTTTTTTTTTTTTTGATAGCCCTTTGTTTGCTGGGTGTTGCTGCTGGGTTTTGGGTTCCCAGTTCCTGTCGCTATTAGCTGCCCATTTCTCTGGTTTGTTTGGTGGTTGCATTGTTGTGAGGTTTGTTGAGAATTATGACTGGATCAATTCTGCAAAGTCTGTTGCTCTTATCCCTATTCTGATATTGTATTTTATGGATGATATTTGTGGTACCTTATAGATCCTTACTCTCACCGTGCCTGATGTATTTGCTCTCTTTGATGGGTTTGACACTTTACTTCCCTTATTTAAGATCAACTGTTTAAATTTCTTTCTTTATTTTTACTGGTTCCATTCTCTTTGCCGCATTTCCCTTTTGTGTTGGAGTGTCTTAATTATGAAGATTTGGCGGCTGGACAATTGGCTTTACAATTTTTGCAGGGTTGCAGGGAGATCACGAGCTCTAGATTTTTGGGTAATTGGAGGTTTTTTTTTGGCAGGAAGACTGTGATGATTGTTATTTCTGTTCTTCCTTTTTTGGGTGTTGTCTACTTGTAGCCCTATAATGTCTTTAGATATTTTTATAAATCTTAGTATAAGGAATCACCAGCTCTTAGATTTTATTTTGTTCTTTCCTTTAGCTCTTGTGAGCATTAGCGAGCTGAGGTTCCTTTTTAAGAACTTTGTAGCCCTTTTTTTGTATTAACGTGTAGACCCCTCCATGAGTTTTAACCAAAAAACAAAAAGGTATCACACTATCTTGGAGTGAACTTCGCTAAGTGTTTGTTATCAAAGCGGGGGGGTGGGTGGGCACTTGCCCCCCCTAAAAAAATTTTTATGGGCTATAGGTGATATAAGATATTAAAGTAATTTTTTTATAAGAAAAGTAAGAGTTGGAGTTACAAACTATAATTATTTAGTCACTATTTTCACTGTATGTAATATAATCATAAAAAAAATAGTTACATAATTTACTGGTCAAATTTTTTTGTCAAAATGGATCTTAAAAGTATTGTATTTATTTTGAGATATGTGTAATATACATTTTAATTGAATTTTTTATGTGTTACACTCATTTTAAAGCAAATTTAAGTGTGGACGATCAATTTACATAAGAAAAGTAGCAATATTTTTATAAAAAATAAGACCTAACAATTCTATGATTTAACACGCAAGAATATGCTTTAGGCTTTGTTCCAAATAATTTTCTTACTAGTTTTCACAATAATTTTCTTATAAAAAATTTTACCCTAGCTACAATATCATATCACAAATAGAGACCACTCCCAAATAGCTTGCTTTCCCTTGACCCAAATGGCCAGTTTCATTTTCCCCTTTGCTCCTCTCTCGTGACCTTGAATACAACTTTCATTTTCTCTTTCGCTCCTCTCTCTCCATGTTATTTGCATTATTAATTTTGATCTTAAAGCTCCTTTTGGCTCCAGTAATAAGCTGGTAAACAAAATTATTTTAATGTATTCTAACATTCCAAATGAGATGGCCAACCGTTGCAAAATTGACCGTCAGAAAACCGCTGGAAAATTGCACCGGTAATAGATGATTTTTCTGTAGTGTTTAATTTAGGCTCCCCTTAATAAAATTTCTGATTCTGCCACTGCTTGTTATGACTCCTATGCCAAATACTTATGTTTTTCACCTATAAATCTTTTTATATTTGTTTATTTATTTATTGAAAATAGGCCAAGCTAGTTTTGAAAATACGCAAAATAATTTTTTGATATTTTTTAGATTATCTCATTTTTCTTTATTATGTCCTATTAAGTGTCAAATTCACTTTTAAATCTAATTAAAAAATAGCATTTCTAATACTTTCTAACCATAAGTTGTTTGTATCTACCTCTCCTTCTGACTTTCTTAACATAGGCCGGATATAATTCAACTATTTTGCTAATCAAGTCATCAGAAGGCGGCGTTTTATGTGACCAAACTATCCAAGTCGACTCTCTTTAATTTTCTTTGCCACTGGAGCTACTCCAATCTTTTCATGTGTATACTTGTTTTGCATTATGTCTCTAACAAAGCTGCAATGAATTATGTTTATTAAATGTCTATTATTGGTAAATCTTAGGGGTTGTTTGGCTATAAAAGTAATAAATCCTGCAAAATCTGATTTGTAAACCTTGAGAGTATTAAATATAGAAAATTATATGATTTTCTATATAAGAATTTAGGATTTAAATAAATATTAGATTTGAAATTTAAACAAAAAAGTTTCTGTAAATATATTTTTATGCAAAATGCATCAAGATGAGCTTCAAAGTCCTTAAAAAAAATGAGCTTCAAAGTCCTTAAATTTATGTTTAAAATAATGATTAATATAATATCCTGATTTGCACTAATTTTTATACAAATCCGATGACTTCGAAAACTATTCTAATGCATTTTATTTCTAGATATCTTGAAATAATTTTTTTCTTTTTTTTTCTTTTTTTTTTTTCATTTGAAACATCTAAAATTAGATATTATAAATCCCTTAAACTCGTTAAATTATGCTCACATTAGGATTTAACAAATCCTCATTAACCTCAAAAATGAAATTTAACTACTTCTATGTTGTAGATGCATAAGAAGATTATTGGATGAGATTTACTTTAAATATTAGTTAAATCATTCTTGAAATGGCATATCAAATAGGGCGGCATTAAGTTTTGATAGTATGATGGTGTGTTCATATGTAGGTGGAATTTCAATATTTAGATTTCATTTGGTACAGTTTTTTTATTGCTTTCTAAAGCAGTTTTTTAGCACAAAACTTTTGTTGAAATTTTAGTACTAGAAAGATGCTTTAAAAAACAATAAAAAAGCTCTCAAATGAAACCTTAATTAGAAGAAAATTTTCTTATTAATAAAGTTTAGATTAAAAGGCAAAACTTAAACATAATAACAAGAAAACAAGTGGCGCAAAGAACACAACAGGTTTAGGAAGTAAAAGCCAAAAGATAGGAAGGGGAAGCTTAATTTATTGAGCCAAATGTCATGATAGGGCAACTGTTGGCATCATTAAGGCTTCATTTAGAACAGTTTTTTTCTGCTTTCTGAAACAATTTTTTAGTTAAAAAATTTCTTGAATTATAATTTTTTATATTAAAAAGCTGTTTTAGAAAGCATAACAAAGCTATCACAAACGAAACCTAAATTTGCTCACAAGTGAACTTATATGACACGAACATATAATGGCGCTTTAGATATCTTTGATTTAATTGATTAAGATATCATTTAAGTTTGAATAGATAGATAAGGTGGTAAGTTTTAATTAATATAATATATTGCAAAGAGGATACTCAAATTGTGGAAGATAACAAAAGGTTGGGAAGGGGATCTAAGGTAAGTATTATGGGAGAGAAAATTGTAGAGATATGAACAAAAATTAATAAATTAAGTCTAGATAACAAAATTGTAATGGGTAGGATAAGAAAAATAATGAATTATTTGCATGATAAGCTCCAATCCCAATATACTAACGTAAAACTACGATTAATGGCATTACTATCAGTGACTCTAACAAGGAATAATCTTATCATTCGGTATGGGTGCTAAAATGGACGCCCTAAAATTATGACTCTAAGTAAGTGACCCAAAAAACACTACAGTGTAGATCGAAGGGAGGTCGATGGTTCTATACATGAATGCCATATCTATAGAATAGTTATTAATTCCTTTGAAGCCCCAACAGCTAATCTTCATGGATTATCGGAATCCAATCTTCCTAGAGTGGTTAAGAGTTGATACGTCATCAAAAATTGCCTTGATCGAGCACGAATCTCGAGGCATATTCAAATTGGAAATTCTCAAAATCAGATTTGGGATCATCTAGAATCCAATTTAAGCAAACTTATTATCAAATTGAACATATCAAAGGGACGAACCAAATAGCACCAAAATTGGTCCAACCCAAGCCCAAATGGGTCCGAATCAGGGGCGTGGACCACATTTGGAAGGGTTAAAGCATTATTTGGATAATGAAATGATATCCAAATATGGCATTCTTATAGTCAAATCGAGCGTCTTGGCGAGACGAATCCAACGAGCTCAAGATCTCTGAATTCTGACACTGTTAAAGCACTTAAACAGTTGAAAAACTCTCTACGATCGGGGGAATCAATACGAGCCATCCAATGGAGCACTCTGAACCTGCCCCGGATCTTTTCTAGATTTACGGGATGTGCCACTCATGAAAATCTATAAATAGACCCCCACTCTCTTTTTAGTACAAAAATTTCTTGAATTATAATGTTTTATATTAAAAAATTGTTTTAGAAAGCATAACAAAGCTATCCCAAACGAAACCTAAATTTGCTCGCAAGTGAACTTATATGGCACGATCATATAATGGCTGCTTTAGATATCTTTGATTTAATTGATTAGGATATCATTTAAGTTTGAATAGATAGATAAGGTGGTAAGTTTTAATTAATATAATATATTGCAAAGAGGATACTAAAATTGTGGAAGATATAGACAAAAGGTTGGGAAGGGGATCTATGGTAAGTATTATGGGGAGAGAAAATGGTAGAGATATGAACAAAAAAATGAATAAAGTCTAGAGAACAAAAATTGTGATGGGTAGAATAAGAAAAATAATGAATTATTTGTGTGATAAGATCTAGTCCCAATATACTAACATATAGCTTCAATTATTGGCATTATTATCGTCCGATATACGTGTTGAAATGCACGCCCTAAAATTGTGACTCTAAATAAGTGGCTAAAAAAAGTAATCCAGTGTAGATCGAAGGGAGGTCGATGGTTCTATACATGAATGTCATATCTATAGAATAGTTATTAATCCCTTTGAAGCCCCAACAGCTAATCTTCATAGATTATCGGAATCCAATCTTCCTAGAGTGGTTAAGAGTTACATCTATTAATTAAATCTATATATATAGAATTAAATCTTTTAACCTTGCTCATAATATTAATTAAATCTATATTTAAACGTGATACTTACAATTTTGTCTAACTTGAGCCAATATCAAGCAGCTCAATGAGCTTATGAGCTAAGCATGAGCTCAAGCTCGCTTAATATACGAGTTCGAGTATAGGCTTGAGCTTGAACTCGTAGCTCCATAAGCTGAACTCGTGAGCTTGTTAACAAGTCGAGCTCGAGCCGGCTCGTTAATGAGTTTAGCTCGAGCCAGTTCGGTTCACCTGCACTCCTAATGAAGGAGAGATTATTTTGTGCGGACACTGGACAATTCGGTTCACTGCACCCCTAATGAAGGAGAGATTAGTATGTGCGGACACCGGATTGGAGAACCGTCCGGTTTACGCTTAGGTACCGAGCGGTACCGAGCCGCAGTACCGCTTGGTACTAAGCTCAGTATCAAACGTGTTGGGGTCTGAACTCTGCACAGAATTATTTTTCCTAATAAAGACTATATGTTAATTGTACTCTTCAGCTAAACTACTAGGATTGCAATTAATTAATATGTGTATTCAATTCCTGCTATTGGTAAAAATTAGGGGATATTTGGTTACAAGTAGAAAATTTATCAGGTTCATTTTTTAAAATTCCGTAAAATCGGATTTATTAAATCTTGAGAGTATTAAATTATCAATATTATTTGAGCTTTTTGATAAGAATTAGATAAATATTAGATCTAGAACATAAATATTCGGAAAATGCAAATCCCTTAAATTCATTAAACTCCACTCACCCTAACATTTAAGAGATTCTTCCAAATCTCAAAAGGAATTTAACTAATTATATGACTTAGATGTCTTTCATAAGTTCATTTTAAATCTTAAATAAATTATACTTGAAATTTCATAGTTTGATAGGGGTTTCAAAATGTAATATTAACATTTACTTTTTACAAATATTCAAAGATTATATTGTTTGCTTTTAGTGTTATTATGCTCCAATCATCTTTTGAGTGGAATTTAATCACTTTTATTAAAAGAAAAGGCACACCGCTTCAAACTTACAAGGTTTATGATAAAAAGAAAGAAAAACATGTAAAAACATAACAAGTAGCACACGATACATCTAATAGCCTCGATACTTCGCTAAACACCACAATAAGCTTTTAGGGCATCATCAACTCTCTCTCCTTCATCTGAAAAGCGAAACTTCACGTAGTCATAATATTTGAAAGGCTTGAAAAGTAAGGGGTGTTGTTCATCAATCAATTCTTTCGGAGCACTTATTATATCATTTGTGATATTTGGTATCGTGCTGAAAACCACTGCATATCGTTTTTCAGTCTCACTCTTCAGTTTCACTCGATGAGTAGGAGCGTAAAGTCTTCCATTACTCCAAGCCTGAATAAAAAAATGATAATAAAACTTATTCAAAATTAAATTATACTTTGCAAATAAAATGATTGATCACATTTGGATTATGTGATCCACTTAAGGAAAAGATACTATGATGAACCTTGGGTTGTTATGGATTCATATCAGAGTTGCATTTTGCCTCTAATTAATTTTTTTAATCTTGCTCATAATATTAATTAAATTTATATTTACATGTGATGCTTACAATTTTGTCTAACTTAAGCTCATATTGAGCAGCTCAATGAGCTTATAAGCTAAGTATGAGCTCGAGCTCGCTTAATGTACGAGTTCAAGTATAGGCTCGAGCTTGAACTCGTAGCTCCATAAGCTCAACTCATGAGCTCATTAACGAGTCGAGCTCGAGCCGGCTCGTTAATGAGTTTAGCTCGAGCCGACTCGGTTCACCTGCACCCCTAATGAAGGAGAGATTATTTTGTGCGGACACCGGACGGTTCGGTTCACTTGCACCCCTAATGAAGGAGAGATTATTATGTGCGGACACCATATGGGAGAACCGTCCGGTTTACGCTTAGGTACCGAGCGGTACCGAGCCGCGCTACCGCTCAGTACTAAGCTCAGTATCAGACGGATTTTTATTGGAGTCTAAACTTCGCACATAATATTTTTTTCCTAATGATGACTATATGTTAATTGTACTCTTCAGCTAAACTACTAGGATTGCAATTAATTAATATGTGTATTCAATTTCTGCTATTGGTAAAACATAGGGGATATTTTGTTACAAGTAGAAAATTAATCAGGTTCATTTTTTAAAATTCCGTAAAATCGGATTTATTAAATCTTGAGAGTATTAAATTATCAATATTATTTGAGTTTTTTTTATAAGAATTAGATAAATATTAGATCTACAACATAAATATTCGGAAAATGCAAATCCCTTAAATTCATTAAACTCCACTTACCCTAGCATTTAAGAGATTCTTCCAAATCTCAAAAGGGATTTATTTAACTAATTATATGACTTAGATGCCTTTCATAAGTTCGTTTTAAATCTTAATTAAATTATACTTGAAATTTCATACTGTGATAGGGGTTTCAAAATGTAATATTAACATTTACTTGTTACAAATATTCAAGATTATATTGTTTGTTTTTCGTGTTATTATGCTCCAATCATCTTTTGAGTGGAATTTAACCACTTTTATTAAAAGAAAAGGCACACCGCTTCAAACTTACAAGGTTTATGATAAAAAGAAAGAAAAACATGTAAAAACATAACAAGTAGCGCACACGGTACATCTAATAGCCTCGATATTTAGCTAAACACCACAATAAGCTTTTAGGGCGTCATCAACTCTCTCTCCTTCATCTGAAAAGCGAAACTTCACGTAGTCATAATATTTGAAAGGCTTGAAAAGTAAGAGGTGTTGTTCATCAATCAATTCTTTCGGAGCACTTATTATATCATTTGTGATATTTGGTATCGTGCTGAAAACCACTGCATATCGTTTTTCAGTCTCACTCTTCAGTTTCACTCGATGAGTAGGAGCATAAAGTCTTCCATTACTCCAAGCCTGAATAAAAAAATGATTATAAAACTTATTCAAAATTAAATTATACTTTGCAACCTATTAAAAAAATATTTATCATCCAATAAAGATACTAACCTTGAATGCTTCGCCAACTAAAACCGTAAATGAATTTTTCATAGGTTTTGATTGTAACCATTCACCATTTTCAGCCTCTACTTCAAGTCCTTCAACGTTGTGTGGGCAAATTATGCTTATATAGTTTGGATCTTTGTGAGAAGGCAAAGCAAGATTGATTCCATCATCTAATGTGTCCTTATAATAGTTTGAGAACCTTATTGAATATGCTAGGGAATTCATATGTGAATCATAGTGATCCTCTAAGCCCAAGCTCTCAATAATCATCTTATGGATCATATTCATGAGCTCTTGCATATGCTTTGCATACTTCAACACAATATTGCTATCCAAAATATTAAAATTAATTTATTAAAACTATAATCAAACATATTTTCTTTAGACAACACAAATAGCAAATTATGATTTTTTTTTTTTTTTTGAAGTCTTTTAAACGATCTGTCTGGCAAAAATAAAATTGCTATATATATATTTTAAAAATTCATATGAATGGTAATGAATATATTTATAGTTAACGCCCAC
>NW_021319309.1:6212825-6291234 GCF_001605985.2 Dendrobium catenatum | reverse complement strand
TTTTAAAAAGTAAAATTTCCTTTGAAATTTATGTACTCATAGTCAAAATAAGTGCATGTCTAGGTAAGTTCAATCTAAAGAGTTCGATATAGTTTAATATTGAGTTCATTAAAATACTTAAATTTATAAAAATAAAATATATAATGGTTGAGCATATTATGATCATCAAATGGAGTGTCCCAAATTCTAGCTAGAATGCCACAAAAAAATCTACAAATAAGCTATATTTCTACATGTTTTAATGAAGAACTTTAATCTAGAATGCCCACCATAGCTCATCAATTGTCGACTCACAGTAACGACGATGATCATCTGTCAATTGACATCAATACTCATCATCATCCAGCATATGTTGACAATCGATTTCAACCATCAATCAATGTTTATATTCACTATTGTCCATCAATCAATATTGATCATCAACCAACATCAATATCCATAATTTCCCATCACCCAATACCAACTGTCACTTGATATCCATATCTTCCAACCATTGACACTTGATGTTTTCCAACCACAATCATTCAAAACCATCACTTATTACTCAATTTTGGATGCTCCTTTTTGCTAATGCTTATAAATGAATAACATCAATTAATTGTTTGATACTAATGTCTATCATCGTCTTCCTAATCATCTAGTCTGGCCTCATATTACAAAATGACCAAGTCAATCACCTACTATTGTTAAAGCTCCAACACTCTGGTTGTCACAACCCAACTTAATATATATGACCCATAGAAAGACAGGTTATACTGTGTTTGATTGGAACAAGTCATGCCCAAGATCTAAATTTTGAATAACTTTCCATATTTCTTCCAATTAAAATTTAAAACAAACAACAGACCTTCTAATTAATTTCGATAAACTGAATAAAATAACTCTTCCATAAATTTTATTTCATTCCATCAAAATGTATATACAATATTTACGCTACAGTACATGGCCACATAGATCAAAAAAGAACTAATGAAATAAAACTAGCCATGTCTTTACAAAATCAAGAAAATACCTAAACCCATAAAATGGCACTTGACAGTGTGATTAATCATCGGTTGACCTAGAAGAGGCACCCACCCCAGAAACCTCCTGGCTTGCACTTGATTGGGCACAGCTTAAGAGGTGCCGCTCGAGGGAAATTGAGCATGGATTGGGGGTTCCCAACCGTACTTGCCCACCAACCAAGCTAAATATCGATGGGTAATTAAAAAAAAGATTACAAAATCATTTAAACTATTATTTAATTAATTTGATGGTCGCTTCTCTTTATCTTTTGATCTTAAATTTTGGCTTCACTTAAATCTTTTGTATTCTTATAATTATTGCATATGTAATCTATTTCATTGTTATGTATGCAATTATTGCAGTAAGTTTGATATTATATGATTAAGCCCTAAGAGCCAATCTCCATTAGATAGCTAATTATGATATTTTGTTATGGTGCTTTAAATAGTAATATGTAAATAGCTTATTTTGGAAGTTTGGTAAATAATATGATTTCATATTATATTGCTATTGCATGTGAGTTTTATTGTTTATGCACTGATTCTTAATCATATGATTGTTAATGTTATGATTTAATTATTGATATGCATATTGCTTCTTTGTCATGCTTTAAGTTTTGTAATAGGATTTGGTTACCTACTGAGCTATTCGGCTCATTACATGTGATTAAATAATTTCAGATCATGGCAAGGAAACATGAGTGTGAGATTGATCAAGATCCTTTAAAGTTCAGCTTCGTATTATTTTAGTTATTCTTTTGTACTCAAGAATCAAAGGATATGTTATGATTATATAATTCTTAAGTATTGTATATGTGTATTTTTTGGTCAATGAATATAGATGTATATTGATATTTTGAATTATATAATTTATTTCTATTGTTTATTATTGATATATGAAATTAGGTAGCTCTGGTTATTGTATAATAAAAGATCAAAGAAATAGTTCTTTCAAATTAGGTTATGGGCATCATAAGATTTGGAAAATTCTATAAGAAAATTCGTTGTCACTTCCTCCTATTTTCATTCCATAATTGAAAAAAATTGTAGAAAATCTCGTAGTCGTTGATGTTTCGCTTTCACCAACTAACAAGACTCGCATTTAAAAATAAAATATGCTGCATTCTTCTTTCATCCAGACTACCAAAACATGTCTTTTAAATCATTTTATATTTTGTTGCATCCTAGATGAATAGTAAGCTTCATGTAGGATTACTTGTCTCATATCTTCAGAACTAGAAAGTCATAGCCCATTCTTGCAAAAAATATCCCTAGAATTAGATAATTGTAGTTCGGGTTTCTTACTAGACTTGATTTGATCAGTTAATCTTAGATACTAGGCATTTGACTTATGAGCATCCTTAATCTTTTTCTACAAAGATGGTTGAATGCTCATCTAAGCAAAAACGCCAAAATCCCAATCAATTGGAGCAATCACCTCCAATTTTAGTCTTTCCATATCCTGAATTAAGTGTTCGTCAAAAGTAAGCAAAAGATTTGATATTCTAGAAGATTTCCCGCTCAGGATATCAGTCACTACATTCGTCTTACCTAACTGAAGCTGAATAGTTAAATCATAATTTTTAATCTGCTCAGGCCATCTTCGTTGTCACAAATTCAAATCTTTCTGAGTGAATATACTTCAGACTCTAATGATTAGTGAAAATCTCACACATAACTCCATATAAATAGTGCCTCTAAATTTTCGGTGTAAATACAACAGTAGCTAGTTTTAAATCATATGTTGGATAATTCCTCTTATATTATTTCAACTACTTGGAAGCATATGCTATAAATTTATTATTAATAATTTCCCAATGCCTATAAATGAATTGCATCCGACTTTTGTTAGCTACGAACGCCTGATACTGATCTTCACGAGTCGAGTTCGAGTTAGACCCATAGATGACCCAACAAAAATATAGTCAACATGAACCCAATCCATTAAATAAATGAATCAAAAATCTCAACCCAAATCTAACCTGACAAAACTCGACCACAATCCGACACAACAATAACATATATTTTAAGTCGTGATGGGATAGTATTAACTCAACCTAAAATGAACAAATATACTCGAAGTAGAGACAACTTAGTAAAAATAACCAAAATTTTCTTTAAGTTAATACAAGATTTGATTAAAAAAGAATTAAATGACTGAATCAATATTTCTAGTTAAACCCCAATTTTTTTTCAAGTCATGTGAGTTAACCAAAGCTAGGCCTGAATATTATATTATGAGTTATTTAAGTTTTAGCTATTCTTGTTACTTTTCCTTCATAATATTTCTTAGAAATTTTCTTCATCTTCTTTTTTTCCATTGATTTCCTCAGTTATTTTTGGCACGGCAATCCCTTTCCAGAGAAGTGTCAAATAATAAATATTATGAACTTCTGGCGTACGCAGCCGAGAAAGAGAACTTTTATTTGGTCCGGTCACAGGACGTAGCTCTATGTTCGGTCGCCAGTAGAATCGCGCCACGCGTTCTCACTATTTACCGCGCGCCCCGACAACCCGACAAAGAACGGACCCAGGATGGCTCGGTATTTCTCGATTTTTCTAGGTATTACTCGGTATTGCTAGGTATTGGTCGATTTTGCTCGGCAATAACCAATACCGAACAAATACCGAGCAATACCGAGCAATACCGAGTTTTTTTAGAAAAACTCGGTACAACTCAGTATTGCTCGGTATTACTCGGTATTGATCTTCACAGAGCGGTATTTTTCGTTATTGCCAAACAATACCTAGCAATACCGCGCAATACTGAGCAAATACCGAGTAATACCTCGCAATACGCGAACATAGCATTCCCGGGTTCCGTTTCCGATCAAGTCGTTGGGCCGCACGGTAAAGAGTAAGAGCACGTGGCGACATGTTATGGTTGTCAATAAAATTGCCAGCATTGAACAAACTTAGTGATGGCCTAAAGTTGCCCTAATGGTTTTATTGATTTTATGTGAAGAAATAAGATTTTATGGAATTTTAAATATCCAACTTGTTATAGTTTCTACTTCTAACCAATCATCCCCTATATTTTTAACAATAGGAAAAATGGAATAGACATTTTTAATTCTTTGTAAACCAATTAGTTTAGCTAAAGTGTACAATAAATGGACTTTGAGAAATCTAAGTTTTTTTTTTTCATAATTCTTTTTAATTTAATAGAAATCTAAGTTAATAAAGCAATTTATTATAAATTTGATTATTTAAAATGCCAATCGATGTTCATCATGAGAAGTGGTTTTAGTTAGATAAAAGCACTACGGGAAAACACGCGATTACCGTCGAATTTTCTGGCGGAAAATTGTGCGCCGGTAATAACGGGTTTTCCTGTAGTGAAGTGTTAAGTATCATTTGTAAATATAAATTTAATATTAGAAGCAAGGTTAAAAAAGTTAATTAGGAGCAAAACTTAACTTTTATATCAATCCAAATAATTTTTTGTTAATTTAACACTACTAAAGGTTTATTTGAGACAGTTGTAACTTTTTATAAAAGTGATTATAAAATTACTGTGGTGAAAGTAATTTTTTAAAAGTCATTGTAGAAAGTATTGGAAGCCTTAATAATGTGCAAGAAAGCCATTTTCTACACATAATTTTAGTTGTTGTAGCTACAAAATATTAAATGATTATTTTTTAATGAATGCTATAATAATTAATTACGAACAATAATTAAATATTAATAAACAAATATAACTTAAATAATTTATATTAAATAAAGAATTGACAATATCAACAACCCTTTCCAAAAAAGCATCATTAATAGATGCTCCCGACTAAAATTTTGCTAGTATTTATTTTTCAAAAAAAAATTATAATAAAAATTATTTGTTACAACCGAAATAACTAAGAATCCATTTGGGACAACTTTTTATTTTATTTTTTTAGACCTCAATCAAAATTTTTTATTTCACTATTAATTTTTCGCTATCAAAAAATTTGTGAGAAAAAAACTTTTTCAGAGCAACTTTATAATCACTTCTTCAATAAGTTACAAGTTACAACCGTCTCAAACAGAATCTAAGGTTATGTTTGGAACAACTTTTCACCACTGATTTTTTGCTACTTTAAAAAAAATTATACTAGAAAATTATTTTATAAAGCAATAAGAAAATTATCCAAAATAAAGTCTAAGGCTTCATTTGAGACGGTTTTTTGGTTGCTTTTTAAAGCGACTTTTTAGTGAAAAATGAAGCTTTTATACTAAAAAGTTGTTTTAAGAAGCCACAAGAAAGTCGTCCCAAACAAAGCCTAAGAGCATCTCCAACCGAACACCAAACGTGCGTATGAAGTCGTTCGGTCGCTCCAGTCGAACGTCAAATCTTCCGCCATTTACTTGCGGGTGAACAGTGCGACGCTAATATTGGCGTTGCATTGTTCACCTACGCTAATTTGCTTTCTCAATCGAAAAAACGCGCGAAAGGGAGAAGGATCGTTACATTTGCAAAAGCACTTAAAATGGAGTTCGATTGGAGCAGCACCACGGCATTTTGGAGTTTTGTTGTATTTTGCCGTGAAAAATGGAGTTCCCCATTGGAGATGCCCTAAGACTTCGTTTGGAACAAATTTCTTATTACTTCATGTCTTCGATCGCAACCACAATTTCTAATTAGACAACTTTTTTACTAAGTTTAAAAAACTTTGTACTAAAAATTTACTTTCTATAATAACTTCAAAACATTACTTTCTATATAACACTTTACAAAATAGTAAAAAAAAAACTATCTTAAATAAAGACTAAGATTTTATTTGGGACAGCTTTTGTATTGCTTTAAAGTTTTTACAAAAAATATCATGAATTTGAAATTTTTGTACTAAAAAACTATATCAAAAAGCAAGAAGAAAGCCATCCAAAATGAAGCCTAAGTTATTTTCCCCATAACTTTATAATCAGCTTTATAGAACTCTGCAATTGTCCAAACAGATCAGAAATCACAGCCTCGACACGCAATTTTATAAGTTCTGTTCGCATAAGGGGCAGTTAAAATTGGATGGAAGTCATAATTCATGGTTCCTATTTATTTATTAAGCTGATGTGACGTAAGTTATACAAAAATAGGGGCGGCAGCGTGCGAAAAGATTCGAGTGATGAAAGGACAATCTAAGTGTTTAATCAGTGCGTATGAGTAGGATGTCACTGCCACATTCTTTACTTTATTATTAAGAAAACATGAATAAATATTAACGAGAACATAATGGATTAAATAAAATACAGCCTAGATAAGTTGCCCTCATTTTGCGATAATTTTATGATATAAGATCTGGTTTCCAATAGAACAACCCCTATATTTATTTACCCATCCCCATCCCGATAACGAGAAAGAACTTTCAATTAAGGCTAGTCGTCAAACAAATATGTGATATATGGCATATAGTAGAAATTTGATATTTAAAGTTAGAAATTTTACTTTATTGCTCATAAAACAGAAAGCATTTTGGAGATTTTCATGTTAAATTTCTTAAATTTTGATATTATGGGATTTTGAATTTTATAGGCATTCGAGAAGCTTTTTTTTTTTTGTCCCCTATGGTTGAGAATTTATGTCAACACGATCATCATTGGGTTAAAAAAGGTAATTTCATTTTTTATTGAACCTTGTCGAATCTACCTACTTGTCAGCAAAGGATCGAGCTCGAATCTAAATTCATTTCTTAACTCGTGCAACATCTTCAAGAGTCACGTGTGTACCTACGACATGCTCATCTGGGCCTATATAAGTATATACTAATGAATGCATTTTGCACGATGCATTTAGATGATTGTATGCATGATATTAATGGAATGAATCCTTCAGGATATTGCAAATGCATATAGGAGGACATTTTGAAGTGTAATTGCAATGTTGAATGACATGATTGAATGAAACCCTCTACATCCTACCAATGCATGCAAGAGATCATTTTAAATTATAATTGCACTATCAAATAGCATGCTTGAATGCAACTCTCTGCATCCCAACGATACATGCAGGAAATCATTTTAACATAGAATTGTAATATCAGATGATATACTTGAATGAAAACCTCCACATCCTACAAATGCACGTAGGAGGTCATTTTGAATTATGATTGTAATGTCAACTAATATATTAGAACGAAACCCTCTGCACATTGCCAATGCATGCATACTATGGAATGCACATCAATGTGTATTTTAATGCATGCAAGGGAGTGTTTTGCATTTTTAAATGTAACCGACTATATAAGTGACTTGTTGCCAAATGCGCGAGATTTTATTTTGGGTTTTGTTAACGTCTTTTGTCTGCTTGTACAAAAATTGTGGATCTGATGGCATGGCGCATTAGCATAACGCACAATACATTTACGTAACATGCATGTACGAGGGTATATTAAAGTATTTGGCACTAATCAATGTGTGTGAGCAATTATCTTTTGAATGTGCACAAGGTTCTATCTAGAAGCTTGTAGATGCCTTATGTCTTCTTGTATGAGTGTTGCAAATTCGATGGCATGGCATTACACTTCAATGGCCAACGGTTTTCACTATTGATTCTCTACTTTTGCTTACAGGTGAGCATTTCACCCAGAATAGCCGTGAGATATTTGATTGCTCTAATGCAAGCTTTATCTTCTCATTCTTCCATATATCATATCCACGAATCCTCTAACCTTTGCTTAGATCGGACGAGAACATCCAAGTTGCATAAGGTCATTTTATGATAGATAAGGTATAATCTGATGAGACCAAAGGTTGCGCTGATACGCTATTGGCTTTCCTCCTCTTCAATTCGCCAAAAGGTATTCTCCTCGAAGCATGGGCAAGAAAAAACACATAATAGTTTTCAGTATCCCATCGACATTCTAGTATCAGATATGCATATGGGATGTGAAGGTTTCTCTTATAGTTCTTGACGTGGAAACCATGAGCAACTCTCTTCAATCTACAACAACAACATTTTGTTGTGCACGTGTAGGACATTAGGTTATAAAGTTTAATCTCCGGATATTTGTTCTTTATTCAAATAATATGGCATTTCTCCTGAAACCTCGGTATTTTTGAAGAAATGATAGAATGAGATATTTTTTTCTTCAACTACTCATTCTTTGATTCTATATAATCATTCAACTTCATATGCTTAGTATCATAGTTAGGGCTCCTGCTGGTAGCACATCAAGGGACCTCCACTTTATACCAAATTGCCTTTTTATCCCAATTGCCTCTATTAGAACTTCTAAGGTTATCAATTAGAGGATTTAGTTGTACTTGGTCAACAAAACCATCAACTCCAATATAAGATGAATGAGCTTCTTCTTGACTTGGTTGTTAACTGCGAAGGTCTTGCTAGCGAATAGTACGATGATGTAGTTTTCCTACATTTGATGTGATATTCAGACCTTACTAGCGAATAGTACGATGCCTACGTACCAATGTTCACAAAGGATCTAGCAACCCTGTAGCATATCTACTATCATTGTTGCTGATGGATGTTTTGCAAGGAACATTGTCATTTGCAAATATGCATTGTGCATCAGCATGATAATATATAAATAGTGTAGCATTTCTCCAGAAGCCTCAATATTTCTAATAAGATGATGGAATTGAACATTTTCTTCAACTGCTCATTCTTTGACTCTACAGAATCATTCAATTTTGTATAATTTATGCCATAGTTAGGACCTTCCTCTGATAATATGTCGGTGGGCTTTCTCCTTACACCAAGTTTCCTTTATCCCAACTGTCACTATCAGGGTCTCTGGAGTTGTCAATTAGAAGACTTAGTTGTACTTAGTCAACAAAACCTTTAGGTTTAATGTACACTTGGTGCGCTTTTTCTCATCATGGTTATTAATTGCGATGGTTTTCTATAGTGGCTCGTAGGTACTTACATTTGCTATAGTACTATTATATTTGTTGCAATCTTCAACATATGCTTGCAAATATCAGGTTGCATGCGTACTTATGTTCACAGGAGACTCGACATCGCTGCATCATATCTATTATCACTGTTGCTAGTTGGTGTTGACATTTACTACAATTTTTCTGTATTTGTTGATGGGTATCATATAGCATATATTGCGAGGCTCCTACAGTTGCTCATAGGTGTTTGCTTATATTGCAAATCAATCATTTCTACTTGCAGGATACCGGAGCATTTGTTGGAAGGTTGGTTGATGTTGACCATATGAACACACTAGTATTTGTTACATGCAAGACATTGATGTTGATTGCAGGGTATAGCTGCATTCATCGCCTGTGTCTCTCATGTGAGCTGTTGTATGCATGATAAGTCTTCTATCAATAAGCCGGCTATTGCTTACATAACAAGTCCTTTACTATTGCATGATAAGTCTTCTATCATTTATTTGTAATTTATTCATGTATGAAGACCTCCTGCCACGAGTTCCCTGTTGTTTGTCGGTGTTTATTTGAATGATCAGAATTATTATTTGGCATTTGCATTTTAATTATCAATGTGCATTTTAAATTTTAGGATCTAGTTCCCTATTGTTTAATTCATGCTTTGTTCTCTATCATCTAGATTGAATTAATCCCCCCCTATTATTTAAATTTTGTGCATCTTCACTCTGAATTTCAGTAACATCCAGACGTCTCCCTCATTTAGGGAAAATTATGGGAGTCTTAGCCTTCCCTTTACGTTAAGAAAGACATGCACAGTCAGTGTCGGATTACACCATGGTCGTAGTGTTAAATCCCACCACGACAAGGAAGGCGTGCATAGGACTTCAGGGGTACCTATTTAAAAATGCATAGTTATTTCCCCGCGGAGACCAAGGCATATACACGGATACTTAAGTTTTGCCCCGTCATGTTAAGAAAAGCGCACACAAGACTTACCTACATTGTTGCAAGCACTGTAACGAATTTCCTCCCACTGCACTAAGGCTTAGGCTTACCTGCATTTTAACGGGTACCTACTTGAAACCTGTGGCTGCGCTGACGGAAGTGACGAAACAGACTAAGGGGTTTCAATCGACTACAGAGGGGAGGAGACGGACGGATTTCGCGTGTAGAAGGGAGGTTGGGCAGCATAGTGACTGTGTGGCTCGAAATCGGGAGGTGAAGGATCGCTCTGCACGGTTGCGATTGAGGCCAGAAGGATTGAATGGCAGGAGGCTTAATCGGCTGCAAGCATTGATCGGGCAGAGGATTTGGGAGTTCGGCAGCTCGAGCGTGAGGAAGTGAACATAGGAGGTTGTGGAATCCATTAAGCTCGTTTCTTCTCTCGTTTTGACGACAAGGCCAAAACGTTGACGTATGTAGATCGTGCGAAGGGTCATCGACGTGCCGAGGAACAACGTCGGACATCCGAATCACGGAATTTCAGGGATTCACGACCGTGTAGAGAATCGTTGGACGGTCATGCTACAATAAGCGCGATTTCTAGTTTTGATCTGATTTTTACTTCTCATTAATTATTGATCATAATAAAATATTATTATCACTAAATATCATAATTTAAATAACATAATTTTTTATCTTGATTTGCGCACCATTTCTCAAAATTTATCCATCGTTGCCTTAAAAATCACTCTGATTTCCTCAAGCAATTGTTATTAAGTAAAATTATAATCATTTTTTAGATGACTCAAGCGTTCTGGACGCAATGACAAAATCCGTTTTGCGATCGAACGCCATTTGGGCAATATCATGCTTTATTTTCGGGTGTCAGTCGCTGTTTTATGTGATTTGACTGTGAGCTGATCCCACATAGGCGAATTCGATATTTTGATGGCAACGATGCAGTTCGTTTGATAATCGGATGTCGTTTGACCCTTCAAGTGAAGCGTCACGCCGACACGCACATCACTAAAATCATTGATTTTGCCTCTTTTCACGTGTATTTCAATATAGGAGTCAACAAACTTTTAGACTCTAAGGTTGACCTCATAATTTAAGTTTACTTTCAACTCTCTCTCTCTAGTCTTATCAAGAAGAAGAATATCATTAACGAAAAGCATATGCCATGGCACAACCTCTTGCAAAGGTCTATTAAAATAAAATATAAATTTTGAGTGTTACATTTGTTATGTTAAATGAATGAAATAAATCATAGCACTCAAACATTCAACAAAAAAAACATTAAATGTTGTGCAACAATTCCTCAAAATCTGCATAGGAACAATCCTCTTAAGAAATGTCACCATGAGTAGAAATTATTGCTTCCATAAGACAAGATTTTGAATAAAAATAAAATAAATTTTGGAGTTAAAAATCTCAAATAAATGGCCATTGATTCCAACTCAAATCATACTTTAATTATAGCTTAAGTTGAAGCATGCAAGTAGCAAAAATAAAATATTAGTTAGTTTTTACATAGTTGTCAAGTGACATAAAATAAAGAGAAAGAAAGGCCAATAACATAAACAAAATAAAATAGAGACAGATTGAGGATAGGATGATTTTGCGTTACAACAACAACAATAACATCAAGCCTTTATCCCACTATATGGGGTCAGCTACATGAATTATCTTTCTCCATTGTGCCCTGTTAAAAGTTAAATTCTCATTTAAATCTAATAAAGAAAAGTCATTTCTAATATTTTCTAACCAAATCTTTCTAGGCCTACCTCTACCTTTCTTAACATAAATCAAATCCAATACATCTATTTTCCTAACTGGGTCATCGGAAGGTAGTCATTATATATATATATTCACAAACAAAATTAAAACTCATTATTTCTAGGACAAGTCTTTACATGTAAAGGAAACAAAATACTCTCTAACTAGTAGTAATCAAATGAATGAATATACTGTTAATCAAACCTCAAATCACCCAAGGAGATGACAATTTATTGGATCTGAACCAATTGTAGCTGAAAAGAAAAGAAATTTTCAGTGAAGAATTACAGATGTCTATAGAATGAAAAGTTTTAGATAAGCATGAAACATATCTAAAAGCTGATACAGTAGAAAGTGATGAAAAAGGAAGTCCATTTGCAAAAAGAAATGATCCCAATGGAATGAGGTTCTTCCAAGCGGCACTGAACATGAAATCCCCATAAGACCGCACTAATCCAGCGACCACAATACAGGAAAGAAAATATTAACAAAGCTCAAGTGTAGAGCTAGCAAGCATATCTAAAAGCTGAAGCCTCATTAGTGGAATCAAAATAAAGTGGTGAGAAAGTAGTTCACATAAGTTGTGAGAATCAGAAGAAGATGATGCAATTATAGGAGGTTAGGAGTAAAGAATTACTTAGATAATAATGTCATTTGAAGGCCATAATTGATGTTAGATGGAGGTGGTTGCACTATTAGCAAAGTGCCATCACTCAAAAATACTATAGATAAAATTAATATTAAAAGATTAGTTGTGTAAACAAGTTTGAAACAGATTAGGTCCAACACAACTCAAGTAGCACTTAGAATGAATGGAGCATAAGAATTCATAAAGTAAGGGGTAAGGTAATTAATGATGATGGATTAGTCAAAAGCAAAGGCACTTGGAGGGCGTCCTGGGTTACTTAAACCTACACATCCCCCACTTCTCAACTTTATTTCTATTTATAATAGCCCAACAATCTGAATCCTAATTCCTCAATTGCTTGCACTTGAGAAACATCTCCTTAGATAACACTTGCTGCAATCTACCACAGGATTCATTTCAATCATGTCAATGATACTAGTCGAGGATCTCTGGCAGGAATCCATGCATGGATCTTGAGGGGTGGACAGTACTATGGAGTGATCTGGAGGGATGAAATCTGCGACGTAATTCCCACCCCTCCAATCTCTCCTCTGTTGTGTTCTGCTCATGCTGCAGCTGATAGCTAGACTTGTCTAACTCGGCAAAAAGCTTCCAGCCCAAGGCATGGCAGACCGGCAAGTCACAAAACGGCGATGGTAAGCTCCATGTAGGGGCTTGCTTTAACTATCCATCTGTAGTTCTACACTAAAGCAATAATTGTCCCTGCCCTCACTTATTACTTGGGTTTTTTTTTTTTTTTTTTGAAATGTCTGGCTACTTGTACTAATAACCAGCTTCATATGGTCAAGCTGCATCTGAAACTTTCAGCGTCGGCTCTGCTAAAGCTTGTGTAAGAGAATGAAGTAAATGAAATAGTGGTCATGTTCGTTGTGGGAAATTAACACTAATCATTTTATTGATGCTTAATTGTTTATCTTATCTTTAATGATCCAATATCAGAAAGAACTGCAACATGGATCTGGAGAGAGAGAGAGAGAGAGAGAGAGAGAGAGAGAGAGACCTGTTGCAAAGTGTCATTTCCTCCATGGTCCTTTTCCTTCCATCAACAAAGAAGCGTAGAGAAGCTCATTCCAGGTATCAGGAACCCCAGGCAAGCACCAGTGGCTGCAATCCTGAGATTTCTCAGCTTCTCTGAGCTCTTCTTCTGAATTGTACTTCTTTCTATATATAGAAGGGTGTCCATCCTTTCTATAGTCAGTTAGTCTACTGATATTAAGGTAGAGCACTGGTGTTTCCATTTTTCGGAGTACTCCCTCTAAAGCAATCATTTTTTTGGGGTACTTTGTGATGAAAGTATCATTGAAGATTGGCTCAATTTCCTTGTGGCATTGACCACCAGAGTTCCACTGCCCACCTCTATCACCAAAAAAGAAGAGATAACAAGTAGGTTGATCATTTCGATTACCAAAAACCAGTTCTTTCAAGATACAAGGATAAGAAACTCTGCATGAGTAGGACTATGGAAGCAAAAATCAATTAGAAATGTAAGTAATAAATTTAAGGCTCAGATGCATCAGCATACAAGAGAGCAATTTTATATATCAAGTACAAGTATGTATGAAGATAAACAGCATCAACTTTCGGCTGTGCAACTGGTTAAAGCAACCTTTTTCAATGTCAAAGTACAATAAAGCAAGCCCTTAAAACCTGGGCGTTGCAAAAGGTATTAATTGCCAAAAAAAAATTGTAAAATTATCCATAAAATATGAACACAGTTGTGGCAAGATAAAAAAGTTATCCAATTATAGAACTTCATAAAAATATTAAATCAGTGCATTTCTATGAAGTATACGGTTACATGCTTTCCCAGTTTGAAAGAACCGAATCCAGCTAGAGCTGGGCGGGAGCCAGCAAAGGGGGGGTTCGGCCCTCCTTGTGGGGCCCAGAAAGAATTTAATTCAATATGTAATAAAGAGAAATAGAGGGAGATTGATTTAAGAAGGTTTTAATTATAATTGAGGGGAATTGATTTAGGAAAAAGAGCCAAATAAAATTTAAAATGAGGATGGAATCAATTAAAGAAAGTGGGAGAGCTTATTTAGGAGAGAATTTAGGAAGCCTATTTAAGGCTAATCATATTGTATTTTCACTCATGCGGAATTTGTGTTTGCTATAGTTTTATTTAGGAGTCTTGTAGCGGAGGCTAGGGTATGTGAGAGAGTTAATCTACCTCTCGAATAGTAGATCAATTGTATCTTGCTTTGCTTTTGAAGAAGAAATCAAAAACACGGTCATTCTCTTGTGTCATACGTTGTTCTTCTCTCTTATTTGTTGTTTATTACTTCCAAGATGCCACAAATTGGCATCAAAGCGAGGTTTTTAGAGAGATGGTAGCGAAGAAGTTGGATGCGTTGGAAGGCGAATTGGAGCAAATCAAATCCGGGATGGAGGAAAGGTTTTCAACTATGGAGAATTAGATGGAGAACCGATTTGGAGTGATAAAAGAGATGATAAAGAAGCTCGTGGAGATGCAATCCAAAGCCACATCGGTGGTTCCGATTGTTACCCTCAATACAATTAGATCGGGGTTCCCTTGGCCGAATAGAAGGGAAAGGAGATCGGACATAAGGAGTTTGATGAGGAGAGTTTCTTCCATTAAGAGCCACCACTACGGGAGGTTGTTTGGGCTAGGGGAGTGGACAATCGGAGAGGGAGGTGGACAAGGCTGAGCCATGGGGATCGGGTCATGAGAGACAATGGAAGAAAGGTAGGATTCTCACCCTTGATACACAGGGGGAACTATGGGCAGAAGAAGAAGTTGTGCTGGAGAGGCGAAGGTGAGTAAGTTGAAGATGTCGATGTTTGAAGATGAGGATGCCCATGGGTGGGTACACCGGGTGGAAAAGTATTTCACGGTGAACGGATTGAGAGAGGAGAAGCTTACAGTCATAGGGCTATATCTGAAGGGAAAGCCCTAGCGTGGTTCCAGTGGAGGGAGGCTAGATACTCGATCCACTTGCAGGAGGAGTTTAAGGATCGCTTATTGGAATGTTTCAAAGCCATTTGGGAAGGAGACATACACGAGCAATTCCTAGCCTTCACTCAGGAGAGGACTGTCATGGAATACAGGGAGAAATTTGAGTTATTGTAGGGACGACTGAGGGGAATTTTAGAGGTGGTTCTGGAGAAAAATTTCATGAAGGGCCTCAAACCTAACATACGAGCTGACCTTCGATTGTTGAGGCCGAGGGGGTTGAAGGAGACGATGGAGCTAGCACAGATAGCGAAGGAACGGAGGCACATGGAGATAAGTAGTAAGAGAGGAGTTGTGGGAGGCTCTTACAAAAGTACCTCAACTTCATTAGCACCGATGACCTAGATGGTATCAGCGAAAGGCACCAAGGGAAAAGAGTGGCGGAGTTCGTACCAGGCAACTTCAAGCGCTTCACAGAGGCAGAGGTGAAGGACAAGAAAGCAAAGGGTCTGTGCTTTGGAAGTGATGAGAAGTATGCCATCGGTGCAAGTACCGCACACCCCAGGTCCTTTTGGTTTGTGAAGAGGAAGAGAAAATCAGTGAGGACCTGGTGAAGGAAGCAAAAGAAGGAAGAGAGCACTTACACCTTAATGTGGCGAAAGTGTCAATAAATTATGTGGTGGGATTTACTCCAAATCACACCATGAAGGTGAGGGGATAGGTAGTGGAGCAGCTAGTAGTGATTTTGGTTAATAGCGTGGCTACTCATAACTTAATCTCCAACTGGGTTGTGGACCAATTGGGATTAAAGTTGGTGGATACATGGAGCTTTGGAGTCAAGATGAGAACGGGAAAGGTAGAGAGGAGTAAAGGGATTTGCAAGAGGTTGGTGTTGGCACTCCAACGCATATAGATAGTGGAGGATTTTCTTCTCTTAGATTTGGGGAGCACTGATGTAATCCTATGGATGAAATGGTTACAAACAATCAGGGAGACCAAAGTGGACTGAAAGTCCTTGACCATGGAGATCCAGGTGCAGAGGAAAAAGATGGTGTTGCAAGGGGATGCCAACCTATGCAGAACTACTGTTTCACTCAAAACCACAATCAAGGCAATACAGGAAGCAGGGCTAGGCTGCTTGGTGGAATTGCAAAGTTTGGGGGAGATATGAGATTCATAGGCAGAAAATTTACCAGAGTGTGTAAATCAACTTTTGCAGCAGTTTCCTGTCATTTTTTAGCAGCCTAGCGAATTACCTTTGATGATTTATAGAAGCTCTGGTTGATTAATTAAGAAGATAAAATAAAAAATTCATCCAAATTTGATTCTAAGACGTTTCATTAGAACCACTTCGGGAGCACGAGCAATACTATCACCTTGAAGGAGGAAACTTCTCCTATCAATGTATGACCGTATCAGTACCCACAAATTCAGAAGGATGAGATAGAAAGGCTCATCAGAGAGATGCTAAAGGCAGGGATTATCAGGCCCAGTGTGAGCCCCTTTTCCAGCCAAATATTACTAATGAAAAAGAAGGATGATGGTTGGAAGTTTTGTGTTGATTATAGGTCCTAAACAAGGAAGCGATGCTGGACAAGTTTCCTATCCCATGATTGATGATCTACTAGATGAACTATTTGGGGTAGTTATATTGTCAAAGATTAACCTGAAATCAGGATACCATCATATCATAATGAAGCCAAGGGATGTGCATAAGACAACTTTCAAGACTCATGAGGGTGAGTTTATGGTAATGCCTTTCGGCCTTACCAACGCCCCAACCACTTTTCAATCCCTCATAAATCGAGTTTTTCATCCCTACCTCAGAAAGTTTTTCTTGGTTTTTTATTTATGCCATCCTGATCTACAGTGATGTAAAGGCATAGCATAAAGGTCATTTGAGGATGGTACTAGAGACATTGAAGGAGCACCAATTGTATGTCAACCTAAAGAAATATTCATTTGCACAACTACAGGTGAAGTGCTTGGGACATGTGGTGAGCAAAGTAGGGGTAGCAGCAGACCTGTCCAAGATTGAGGCTATGCTGGATTGGCCTTTACCTAAGAATTTAAGGGAGATGAGAGGGTTCTTAGGCCTCACCAAGTACTACCGGAAGTTTGTGCGAGGGTATGACACGATAGCATGACCATTGACTGAGCAACTGAAGAATAGTTTCAAGTAGGGTGAGGCAGCTATGCAGGCTTTCGAGCAGCTGAATGTAATGACCTGTGTACCAGTGTTAGCACTTCCCAATTTCAGCATGACATTTGTGATGGAGAGTGATGAGTCAGATATGGACTGGGGGCAGTGCTCATGCAGGACTAGCGACCAATTACCTATTTCAATCAAGTGCTCACAGGGAGGGCGAGACTCAAGTCTGTGGTGAGAGTTGTGGTTATTGTCTTAGCTATTCAGAAATGATGACCCTATTTGTTGGGGAGACATTTCCTTCCTAGTCATGACAGATTAGACGAGTCCCAAGTTTCTACTGAAACAAAGGATTGTGACTGAGGAGCATCAGAGATGGCTATCCAAATGACTTGGATATGATCATCTAGGACTAGACAACTTCATCCTTCCACCTTGAGAATATGGTGTGTTTATGGGGGGAGTTAATATTCACTATATAAGGAGGAATCAATGGGCAGTTGTTTAGGAAAATTTTAATTAAAATTGGGAGAAAATTATTCAAGGAAAGGAGGCCTATTTGAATTTAGATTGGGGAAAGAATTATGAAAGGTTTATTTAAAAAAAGAGGGTTGATTTGAATTCAAATTTGTGAGGAAATTAGGAAGAATTTATTAGGGAAAGAGGACTAATTTGAATGCATATTTGGGTTAGAATTATGTAGGTTTTATTTAGGGAAAGAGGGCATATTTGAATTCAGATTTATGAGGGAAATATGATGGTTTATTTAAGGGTAATTAGGTTGTTTTATTTCATTATGCAATTTGTTTTCTGCGGTAGTTTTCTTTGTGAGTTTTCTAGCGACGCCTAGGGTTGGTCGGAGAGTCGATCTACCTCTCAAATAGTATATCATGTGCATCTTTCTTTCTTGTTGAAGAAATAATAAAAAATCAGCCCTATCTTTGTATTCCTGCAATTTCTACTTGTTTACTTTGTTGTTTTTTACTTCCAAAACGCATCAAATTTGTTACGTACTTTCCCAATTTGAATGGTAGATCAATTGTATCTTGATTTGCCTTTGATAAAAAAAATTCAAAAAAAACATACATTTTCTCATGTCCTATGCTTTTCTTCTCTCTTGTTTGTTGTTTATTACTTCTAAAACGCATCAAATTAGTATCAGAGCAGGGTTACTATAGCCTCTAGCCATGCTGAAAAGGGTGTGGGAGGAAGTAACAATGGATTTTATTTAGAGTTTGCCACGATCGGAGGAATTTTGGTGATACTAGTAATAGTGAAGCGTCTGAGCAAAAACACACACTTCACATCACTCTAAAGCACCCTTACACCGCGGTCTCTGTGGCTACTGTTTTCATACGATAGGTGTGTGCTTGTATGGGTTTTCATAATCCATTGTGTCTGACAAGGAGACATGGTGTTCCTTATCCACTTCTAGAGACGGTCCTAAAGAGAAGTGCCGCTTATCACCCCCAAACAGATGGCTAGATAGAAGTGGTCAACAAAAGTATAGAGACCTATTTGAGATGCTTTGTATCAGACACACCGAAGAGTTGGGCTAGGTGAATAGATTAGGCCGAATATTGGTACAACACCTCATACAATTCAGCAGCACAAACCAACCCTTCAGAATTTTCTATGAGAGAGACTCACCTCATTTGGTTCATTACAAGCAGAGAACTGCACCAATTTCTAGTGTAGAAAAGTACTTAGAGGAGAGGGACAGGTACTATCTGAGCTCAATGGGCATTTGTTGAAAACCCAGCAATTCATGAAAAAGAAGGCTGATGAGCACGGAAGATAAGTAAACTTCGAGCCAAAAGATATGATTTATTTAAAATTGAGGTCCTACAAGCATAAGACACTAGCCAAGATGAGGAATGAAAAATTGTCCCCGTGATACGTTGGGCCTCATGAGGTCTTGGAGCACATTGGAGCAATGGTCTATCGACTAAGGCTGCCAACCTCATCAACCTTGCACCAAGTCTTTCACATCTCAAAACTGAGAAAGGCGTTAGGAGAGCACACAACATCTTCACTACCCTCAACTCTGATAGATGACATAGAGGTCATTTTAGAATTGATAGAAGTAGCAAGCGTGAGCGGAGGAGAGACAGGGGCACAGAAGGCTATCACCCCCAAACAGATGGCTAGACAGAAGTGGTCAACAAAAGTATAGAGACCTATTTGAGATGCATTGTATCAGACACGCCGAAGAGTTGGTCTAGGTGGATAAATTGGGCCGAATATTGGTACAACACCTCATACCATTCAGCAGCACAGACCACCCCCTTCAGAATTTTATATGGGAGAGACTCACCTCATTTGGTTCATTATAGGCAGAGCACTACACCAATTTCTAGTGCAGAACAATACTTAGAGGAGAGGGACAGGTCCTATCTGAGCTCAAGGGACATTTGTTGAAAATCCAGCATATCATGAAAAAGAAGGCTGATGAGCACATGAGAGAAGTAAACTTTGAGCCAGGAGATATAATTTATTTAAAATTGAGGTCATACAAACATAAGACACTAGCCAGGATGAGGAATGAAAAATTGTCCCCACGATACTTTGGGTCTTATGAGGTCGTGGAGCGCATTAGAGCAATGGTCTGTCGACTGAGGCTACCACCCTCATCAACCTTGCACCAAGTCTTTCACGTCTCACAACTGAGAAAGGCGATAGGAGAGCACATAACATCTTCACTACCCTCGACTCTGATAGAGGACATGGAGGTCATTTTAGAACCGATAGAAGTAGCAAGTGTGAGCGGATGAGAGACAGGGGCATAGGGGTACTAATCAAGTGGAAGGATATGTCATAGCACAATGCCACATGGGAGCCATACGAGACGATCATGAGATAGTTCCCAGCATTCCACCTTGAGGACAATGTGCAACTTTTGGAGGGGAGTATTGTTACGTGCTTTCCCAGTTTGGAAGAACCAAATCCAACAAGAGCTGGGCGGTAGCCAGCAGAGCAAGAGGGGGGTTCGTCCCCCCTTGTGGGGGCCAGGAAGGATTTAATTCAATGTGTAAGAAAGAGAAATATAGGGATATTGATTTACAAAGGTTTTAATTATATTTTTATTTGGGGGGAGGAATGATTTAGGAAAGATCCAAATCAAATTTAAATTGGGGAGAAAATTTAAGGTTAATCATATTGTATTTTCACTCATGCAAAATTTGTATTTGCTATAGTTTTATTTAAGAGTTTCCTGGCAATGGCTAGGGTTTATTGGAGAGTTGATCTACCTCTCAAATAGTAGATCAATTGTATATTTCTTTACTTTTGAAGCTCTTGTGTCCTACGTTATTCTTCTCTCTTCTTTGTTGTTTATTACTTCCAAGATGCATCATATATCAAGCATACAATCAAGGAAGCATTCCATCCCCACCACCCAGACACCAGGGACGGATGTGCACACACCATGGACTAGAAAAGCAAACACTGATCCCTCTATTACAACAATAATAGATGTACAGTAACAAGTGGAACAAAGGTAAACACTATTTCTTGCCAAGAGCACAAAGGCACAACAGGGTCAATTCTGATGCCTGGTCAAAAGGCAAAGAAAAAAATTGCCCAAGAAAATTTAAAAAATAATAATCTTCATAGGAGCCCTTATCATTAGACATGCCAAGCACTCAACAATAAATATGAAAAAAGCCAGGCATCAATGTACTTCCAATAAAGAAAGAAGGATTTCCTTAAAGCTTTTAGATGAACCAAACAAATGGAAATTTTCAAACAGAATTCAATGTAGAAAGTTAAATGTCTAGTTCTATAATTCCCAGATCATCTGATTTATTTGGTAGACTGCATTTCTGAACTTGCAACCCTCACAGGCATAAAAAAGAAGAATGCAGCCTGTGGCTACTTTCACAAACTGCAGTAGAGATCAATCACGTGAATGATCCATGCAAATGGTAGGCATCAACACATTTTCTGATGTAAATTGTAAGCTTCCTTCATATAGAAAACAAAACCAATGCAGAATTTTTCAACCATCATTTAAACGTGGTAAAAAGTTGAAGCTCGGTTATTCAGTTAACTATGAACGCAACCATACATATCTCTATGTACAATACTTGGTTAATTCCATAAATTACATAGAACAAAGTTTACCATCAAAATATGATTCTACTAATCAAATGATAAGAAAGCAACAGGTGGCAGATACAATTGCCAAGCAACTCACCATGTACTCGACAATAAATTTAAAAAAACAAGTTAAAGATATGTGAAACTACTAGGAGTTACATGCGAAATTAAAAGGAACAATCGGTTAAAACTTTGCCAATGAAAATTTATTGTTTGCATATAAAAGAGAATTAAGAATCTAACGTAGTCAACTTGCTTAGGTCAAAGAAGTGCGATTGAGATTAACCAAACAATCCAATCAAAGTTCAAGACAATAGTAAATGCTAAGTACACTGATGGACCGGTCCGGTCCACAGCAACACCGGCCCAAAAAGGGCCGGTTCTCACTTACTGCAGGCGGAGAACCCGCCTGCCTGGGCGGACAGCCGAAGGGGAGAAAGGAGTCGGGTGGGCCCAAGGGGCCCACCAAATTGAAGAGGAATGGCTTTTTGGAGGGAGTTAGGATGGCTTTTTGGAGGGATCTTGTTTTGGTGGCTGTTTTAGCTTTCTTCTTCTCTAGGGCTTGGGAGAAAGCTTCTCTTCTCGAATTGAGAGCATTGTATCCGTGGAAACTTGTAAGTCTTTTGATATTCAAGTTATTGAAGTGTTTGTGAGTGTTTTCATCCAAGAAATTTCGCATTTTTCCACTGTTTTTGGGCTGTTTTTCCTGGATTCCGAAAATTACAAACTAAGCTCCATCAAAGTGGTATCAGAGCGCTAGATCCACAAGGAAGGGATGGGTACACGAAGGATTGAATCTATTGAAGAGAAAGTCGGAGAGTGGGAAGTGGAGTTCACCGCCCTTAAGGAGAAATTTGCATCCGTTGACGAAAAGCTTGATGGAGTAGAGGAGTTGAAGACTCAAATGTTAGGGTTACAAGAGATGATCAAACAAATGGTGGCGGGCCAACACAACATAGGGGGTTCGGTTAACCCTAACCCTAACCCTAACCCTATTGCGCCGCCGGTTGACGGTGAAGGAGGTAGTAGGGTTCGTGAGGGACCTAATGCAAAAAGGAAGGAGGCCATTGACATTGTCGACCATGGAGGGGATGCTTGGTCCGCCGGCCCAAGGGGGGGCAGGTATGGCCCAAACCGTGGAGGGGAGGACTACTCCACCGCCGGATTTATGGGAGACGCTAGGGCAAGCTATACTCAGAATCATCCAGATCAATTTTTCCAAGGAAGGGAGGGAGGAAGCATGCCTTACAATCAGTGGGGAGGAGGACCGTATCGAGGCAGAGGGGAGGCCGACCCTAGGGAGCCTCATTGGGGGTCGGCTGGTTATGCAAGGGGGGATCCGGTGGCACCTCAAGCTTGGGAAAGAAGGGAGAGTCGTGGGGTAGACCCACGGCCATGGGAGAGGGAACCAGAGGGGAGATATGGGCAAGGAGGTATGGGCAACGGCAGGGTAAACGGGAGAGGAGAATGGGGAATGAGGAAGTTGAAGCTTCCAATCTTTGAAGGAGAGGATGCTTATGGGTGGATCTTCAAGGCAGAAAGATACTTCACAGCGATGGGGATGACAGATGAGGAGAAACTCTTGGCGGTACCTTTATGTTTGGAGGCAAGAGCCCTTGCTTGGTATCAGTGGACGGAAGAAAGACAGAGATTCAGATGTTGGGCAGAGTTTAGGGAGATGTGCCTAGACCGCTTCAGACCACCAAAGGAGGGAACTCATCATGAGCAGTTCTTCGCACTGACTCAGACTGGTACAGTATCTGCTTATAGGGACAGGTTCGAGTTGCTGTCCAGTAGGCTTCGTGGGATGACGGATGAGGTGCTTGAGGGAAATTTCATGAAGGGTTTGAAGCCCCACATTCGATCAGCAGTTAGAGCAGCCAAGCCAAGGAGTTTGAGGGAGACTTTGGAGATGGCTGAGCTGATAGAGGATAGATTGTCTTCTGATCAATACCGCAGACCTACTTTCTTCGGAGGGGGACAGAAGGTGGCAAATCCTACGGGAGGAGCCAAGGGTGCTTACTTGGGGGCAGGAGGAGAAGGACAGAAGGAGAGGGATCGGAGTGCACCGGCCAAGGGGGAGTTTAGGCGGCTCACTGAGGCAGAGCTGAAGGATAAAAGAGCCAAGGGGCTCTGTTACAGGTGTGATGAGAAATTTGGGCCAGGGCATAGGTGCAAGGACAAATTACTCCAAGTCCTATTGGTAGAAGACCCCGAGGAGGAGGAAGTTGAGGAAGAGTTAGGAGGGGAAGAAGAAGGTGTAGATCATCTACATCTTGACATGATTGAGGTTTCCCTCAATTCAGTGGCAGGGTTGACAGCACACTCCACCATGAAGATGGAAGGGAGGATCGGGAGCTTTACAGTCACAGTGCTGATAGACAGTGGGGCCACCCACAACTTTATAGCTTGCAGATTAGTGGAAGAGTTGGGCATTCCCATGATCCAGGGGAGAGGAGTGGGAGTCTCTTTGGGGACCGGTCAGAAGGAGCAGTGTGCGGGAAGATGCAGTGGAGTTACTCTCTCCATACAGGGGGAAGATATTACCCAAGATTTTTTGGTGCTCGAGCTGGGTAATACGGATGTTATTTTGGGTATTCAGTGGTTACAAACTCTGGGGGAGATGAAGGTCAACTGGAAGACCTTGATGTTGGAGTATGGTGAAGGGGAGCATCGAGTTACTTTGCATGGGGACCCCAAACTATGCCGGTCTAAGGTGGCTCTGAAGACTATTCTCAAGTCCCTTAGGAGTGAGGGGGAAGGGTTTCTGATAGAGTTATGGCGATTGGAGGGTAGTGAGCCAGTGGAGGAGCAGAATATTCCAGAAGAGGTGGGAGAGCTGTTGGAAGAATTCACCCCAGTTTTTCAGATGCCAGCAGGGCTACCCCCACAGAGAAGCAAGGAGCACGCCATTGTACTGAAAGGAGGAGCTGATCCAGTTAGTGTGCGGCCCTATCGATATCCTCATGCTCAAAAGGAGGAGATTGAGAAGCTAGTCAGGGAAATGATGGAAGCGGGGGTTATCCAGCCGAGCGTGAGCCCTTTTTCGAGCCCCGTACTTTTGGTAAAGAAGAAGGACGGTAGTTGGCGATTTTGTGTTGATTATCGGGCTCTCAACAAGGAGACTGTTCTAGACAAGTTTCCAATTCCCGTTATTGATGAGCTTCTTGATGAGTTGGGGGGTGCTACAATGTTCTCCAAACTTGATTTGAAGTCCGGATATCATCAGATCCGGATGAGGAGGGAGGACATCCCCAAGACTGCTTTCAGGACTCATGAAGGACACTATGAGTTCTTGGTGATGCCTTTTGGGCTCACCAATGCTCCTTCTACATTCCAGGCCCTGATGAACCAAGTGTTTCAACCCATGTTGAGGAGGTTTGTTCTAGTGTTTTTTGATGACATTCTGATCTATAGCAGGTCCCTACAGGAGCACTTGGAGCACTTGAGGAAGGTTTTGAACACTTTACAACATCATCAGTTGTATGTCAATCAAAAAAAGTGTTCTTTTGCTCAAAGAAGTGTGGAATATTTGGGGCACATTATCTCAGCAGAAGGGGTGGCAGCTGACCCTTCCAAGGTGGAGGCCATGACGAGCTGGCCAACTCCTAAGAACCTTCGGGCTCTCCGGGGCTTCTTAGGACTCACAGGATACTACAGGAAGTTCATAAAGGGGTATGGATCTATTGCAGCTCCACTCACTGAACAGTTGAAGAAAGACAGCTTCAATTGGGGACCGGAGGCAGATAGCGCTATGGAGGCTTTGAAAAGAGCTATGGTTAGTGCCCCGGTGTTAGCATTACCGGATTTCAAGCAGCAGCTGGTGGTGGAAACTGATGCATCTGGTTTGGGGTTAGGAGCGGTCCTCATGCAGCAAGGGCGACCCATTGCTTTCTACAGTCAGGTATTATCAGGGAGGGCAAGGCTCAAATCTGTCTATGAAAGAGAACTGATGGCCATTGTTAAGGCCATCCAGAAGTGGCGACCGTACTTGTTGGGTAGAAGATTCCTTGTGAGGACTGATCAAAGGAGTCTAAAATACTTGTTGGAGCAACGCATGGTGACAGAAGAGCATCAAAGATGGCTCTCCAAATTGTTGGGCTATGATTTCGAGATTCAGTACAAGCCAGGATTGGAGAATAAAGCTGCTGACGCCTTATCCAGGAAGGTGGAGTGCTCACAACTTATTGCTACATCTGTGCCTCAGTTAGTGGATTGGGGGAAATTGAGGACTGAAAATATGACTAGTGAAGAATTGGGGAGCTTCAGAGAGGCCATAAGGAAGGGGGAAGAAATACCAGCAGGATATACAGTGGAGGATCAGCTGTTGCTACATAAAGGGAGGTTGGTTTTGCCTAGGACCTCTTCCCATATTCCACTGATACTCCAGGAGTTTCATGCCAGTGCTATTGGAGGACATTCAGGAGGGCAGAAGACTTATCAGAGATTGGCTAGAGAGATATACTGGAAGGGGATGAGGAAAGATGTGGAGGAAATGGTGGCCCAGTGTGATACTTGTCAGAGGAACAAGTACCAAGCATGTGCCCCTGGAGGACTGTTGCAGCCACTTGAGTTACCTGATCAGGTTTGGTCGGAGGTGACTATGGACTTCATCGAAGGCTTACCCAAGTCGGACGGCTACACTGTCATTCTAGTGGTAGTTGACCGGCTTAGTAAGTATGCTCATTTCATACCGTTGAGACATCCTTTTAATGCCACTACCGTCGCAGCAGTTTTCATCCGTGAGATTGTGAGGCTTCATGGCTTTCCTGAGTCGATAGTCTCCGACAGAGATAAAGTTCTACATCAGTGTCCTTAGTGGAGCAATAATTGTCTGAAAGGGATGAGATCTTGGGGGAGCTGAAGAACCACTTGTTACGAGCCCAGAACATCATGAAGCAGGCAGCAGATCATCATAGGAAGGATGTTCAATTTGAGATTGGGGAATTTGTTTACTTGAAGTTGAGGCCTTACAGGCAGAATACTTTAGCAAGGAGGCTAAGTGTTAAGTTGGCCCCAAGGTATTATAGCCCCAATGAGGTAGAGCGGAAGATTGGGAATGTAGCATATCGCCTGAAGTTACCACCCACTACTACGATTCATCCAGTCTTTCATGTGTCACAGTTGAAGAAGTTCAAGGGAGGTTCTGTACCAGTCGATACTTTACCGCCAACATTGTATGAAGATGGTACAAGTCTATTAGAGCCTTCTGCATTGAAAGGTGTTAGACACACTGAGGAAGGAGGGAAGGAAGTTTTGATTGAGTGGAAAAATCTATCGACACATGACGCAACTTGGGAGACCTATGAGATCATACAAGCTCAGTTTCCCGCTTTCAATCTTGAGGACAAGGTTAATCTTTGGGCGGGAAGTGATGATGGACCGGTCCGGTCCATAGCAACACCGGCCCAAAAAGGGCCGGTTCTCACTTACTGCAGGCGGAGAAGCCGCCTGCCTGGGCGGACAGCCGAAGGGGAGAAAGGAGTCGGGTGGGCCCAAGGGGCCCACCAAATTGAAGAGGAAGGATGAGGTGTTTTCCCTAGGGGTAATTAGGGGATTTTGAGGGGTTTATGTGAGAGTTAAAAGTGAGTTAGGGTGGGTTTTTGGAGGGATCTTGTTTTGGTGGCTGTTTTAGCTTTCTTCTTCTCTAGGGCTTGGGAGAAAGCTTCTCTTCTTGAATTGAGAGCATTGTATCCGTGGAAACTTGTAAGTCTTTTGATATTCAAGTTATTGAAGTGTTTGTGAGTGTTTTCATCCAAGAAATTTCGCATTTTTCCACTGTTTTTGGGCTGTTTTTCCTGGATTCCGAAAATTACAAACTAAGCTCCATCATACACATAACATAATCCAACACTTAACAACGAGAGGTTCACCTTGAGTACCTTCTCACTCAATCACTCGTAGGCTTTAGCGGAGAAAGATGAACCATACGAAGAAGGATATTACCACTAGGAAGACAGCGCCGAGGACCTTCGTTGACGGAGCGGTAGCCAGCGTTGGAGGAGGTGGTGGATGACCGACGATTACCCAACGACCCAGTGGAAGGTGCTCTTCAATTGACAATGTCAGTTGGTACAAGATGTGGTCGATGTAGCCTTCAACCGTTTCGTCGTTGCCGAAGAAGACGCCAAAGAACGGGGATCCAAGTATGTCCGTCCTCCCTTGATCGTCGAATACAAATTCGTGGTCGATTTCAGGATCGGCCATGCACCAATGACGAGGTTGGGAGGAGAGGTTGACTTCTTCTCTTGGCTTCAAGTGTCATGAGCCAACCAAGGTTCTCAAAAGAGGGGTGCAAGGAAGGGGCGGCCAAGGTAGGAAGAAGGGGCGGGTGGCTTAGATGAAGGAGCTTAAGTTAGGTTAGGGTGAGGCTTAATTCAAATCTGAGAGTAATTTCATATTTTGAGTAAATTTGGAGGGAACTAATTTGATATTTGAATTCAAATTAATAGCAATTAGGGCTTTAATTGGGGATTAATGGAGAAAACCCCATGATGGGGCTGGCGGCATAAAGAGAGAGGGGGGAGGGGATTGTGGGGGAGTTATGCTCTTACCAAACAAGTTTGGCCAATTAGGAGGGAAAATAATGAGTCCTCTCTAAATTAAATTTAGATTGGATTCAAATTTGAAACTTTCCTTAGTTAGATTTTGGAAATAAGGAAAGTTTTTGAATTTCAAAATTCTCTAATTCCTTCCTTTATTGCGAGAGCTAATTTAGGGAATCATTATGGCGATTTAAAATCATCATAATGAATTTGAAGTGGGTGGGGCCGGCGGTCAAGAGGGGGAAAACGTGGACTTGGTGTCGGGTTGGGGTGGCCAAGAGCTTGGTCGGCGGGTGGGGATGTGGAAGGAGACTTAGGTGGAGCTCAAGGGGGTATTTTGGTGGCGGGATGAAGGTAGAAGGATGACGATAAGATGGTGGGTGATAATCGGAGGTAGGATAGAAACGAAGAAGATGAATAATAAAAAGACTACGAACCACGGACTCTTCCGGTGATTGGTGGGTATTTCGTTTGCCCACACGTTGGGCTTTCCCTTCTCTCTAGTGCGCTCACAAGAAGAAGAAGAAGAAGAAGACAAAAAAAAAATTTATTAATCATTCATCAAGAAAATTACAACATATTAGACCACTATATATAGGTCTCCAATCATGAAAAGGAAAAGTACGACATTGCCCTCTGTGCTACAATAACAAGACAATTCCCCAAAGGAGTAAATGCGGAAAATAATAAATAACTAAATAAACATAACATGGAAAATGTATCAAAAGTAGAGGCGTTGAATCGTAGCCGTAGATCTACGATTCCTTCATCGATAAACATGTCGGTAGCGTCAGTCGATGTCCTCATCAGATACAATGTACAATACTCTCGTTATTTGAAGATGGCACGGGAGTTGAAAAATAGCTAAATTATATATAACAACAACATCAAGCCTTTGTCCCACTACATGGGATCGACTAAATGAATCATTTTTCTCCATTGTGTCCTGTTGAAAGTCAAATTCTTGTTTAAATCTAATAAAGAAAGATCATTTCTAATATTTTCTAACCAAGTCTTTTTAGGTCTACCTCTACCTTTCTTAATATAAGTCAAATCTAATTATCATAACCACGTATCATTAAACAATCTTGAAAAGCTTTATAAATTGAAAATATGGAGATACAAAAAAAGAAATGTGTTATAAATAATTAAATGATAAAGGAAAGGAGACCGATATCAAAGTGTGAGTGAAAAATGGATCAATTTGAGGTTCATTTGCCCTCATTAGTTAACACCATTTTTCCGGAATAATGAAGCCTATGCTGTTAATGCTTCAAAGCAAGAAAAACTTTTTTAATACAATAACAATAACATCATCATCAACCTTTATCCCACTACGTGGGATCAGCTATATGAATTTTTTTTTTCCATTGTATGATCCTATTAAGGATCCAATTCTCATTTAAATCTAATAAAGAAAGGGCATTTCTAATATCTTCTAACCAAGTCTTTTTAGGTCTACCTGCACCTTTCTTAACATAAGACAAAAACTTTTTTCAATATAGAAAAAAAAAATCCAAAAAATGTCTAAACCTGTGGTATGATTTTTTTCGATCTGTAATATGAGACAGCATTTAGATCTAACTTATAAAATGGATTTGTGCATTTTGTTAGAAAAATAACACTAAGTGCAGTCTGAATTGTTGTTTTACCTGAAGTGGGTGACAGAATAACCTCTGAAGACAACTTGAGTTTTGCTGGAATCAAGGTACCTATCAACCCACTCAGACCACGTGGTAAGAGCCTTTTTGTATGCCTTCATGACATCAAGAACTGGGTACACATGATTTCCTTCTTGATAGTAGTTTATCCTGTAGATTCCAAACAAAAGCACATCAACATCTCATAGTGAAACAGTACAAATCAGCACTTCCATAAATGTAAAATGTATGGTTGTAGATTGTTTGCACCCAGCTTTTATCTAAGGAACTAATTACGATTGTATAGTGAAACTGCTTCCGATAAAGAGAGAGATGCCATATCATAAAATGAATAACGGAAAGCAAATCTAACCCGCTGGATGTTTTCTCATGAGTCCACCAATGGCCAGTATTGAAAACTACAATATCAGCAAGATGATAAGCAGCCATTGTCTCATCGAGTAGATCCAATCTTAGCCGCTCATTTTCTGACCCATTTGCATTTTTAAGCAGTAGTTCTTTGACCAGAAATGGTGATCTCACGAAATCTACAGAGCACATGTAATCCTACACCAAGCAAGAGATGAACATTTCAGCTAAATGTACAAATAAAAATAGATTTCAAAATTGATATATTAACATAGAGTTTATTACCTCAAACCTAAAAGAATAATAACCTTGAATTTTGAATTTGCTTCGTCCTGATACTTCATAAACTCTACTTCTGTCCTTGATACTATTGTGTAGTATACAGATAAGAGATTCCCACATGTTCCGATTGAGCGAGTCACCAACAAAAAGTATCCTTTTGCCTTTCAATCTTTCCAGGAAATCAGTTGCATTCAAGCTAATAAAAAACTAAGATTAAGCAGTATCATGTGCGTAATCTTCCAAATAAGATTCCAAGTACAAATTGAATCTGAAACCATAAAGAAGATTTTCCCCTAAACCTCGACCCCTCTCCATCACAAGAGAAACAAAACTTCAAATTCAATTGGCCTAGCAAAATAGCTCGCATGACATTGAACCTTGCAAACTTTGAATGTTAATCTTCTGGTAAGTAGAAAACAAGGATTATTCTGTTAATCAACGTTGACAGCAAGACAACTACCAGAGAGACTAACAATTTAAGGTGTTCTCTAACTTTAGTATGATCCCATAAGTAATCGATTCTATTTTTAAATTGGGATTGAAATCTAACTAATAGCACCCAGAGGACATCTAACTATAATAATATTAGATGCACTTAAATGCAAAATTCCATGGATAAAAATGAAAATGGGACACCTTTTGGTCAGAGTTTTCCCGAACATAACAAATCAATTAATATTTAGTCTGCCGCCTGTTAAAAAAATTGTTAGGGTAAGATGTATCATACCACAAAATGTTAAGGAAAGGCAACTGCTACAGGAATCTTACATATTGTCAAAGTTTGATATGGTTCTATAAGATGATCCAGAAGGCTACTGTTGGAGACAAAGGGATAATTATTAAAGACGAGGCCCATTCAAGTAAGCACAATAAAATGTGAAAGTGTTCAACTATTCAAATAATCAATCACAGAGTTCATTACAGCTTTTATCTTCTCTCATACATATGCATCTATATTATTCAGTCTAATCCATACAATAAACAAAAGTAATTCTATCAAATAGATCAGCATTCAATTCATTTTTATTTACAACAGTATTCTTTAAAATCCAAAATCATTCATTACATTCCGGAAAGACCACTAATACAAGCATCTGACATTCTAAATTCTTCCATAAACATCTTAGGGTTCATATGGATCGTTAACCTGGACTCTAGTAACTTATTCCTCTGCATTCTCTATATGCAAGAACTTTATTTTTTCTACAGATGCCTTCTACCATCATTGTTTTGTCTATAATATGCTTCATCTCCTTCTTTGAAGATTTTATGATAGCTTGAAGCTCCTTATTCTTCTTAGAATTGAGATCACCTATTATCTTCATCTTCTCAAGGGATTTTTAGAATCCAACCTTCGATTTTGTTAATGCAAATATTATTAAATCTTTCCATCTATCATCTACAACAACCTCTTTTTCATAAATAAAACGTCCTCCATCTTTAGCTCAACTATTGAGTGTTGTTATTTATTCTCTTTGGATTCTGTTACCATAGATGTTATTCTTTCTGTTGCATTCCTAAATCCTAATAGCTATCCCAAACCTCTCTTCAGAATGTTGATTGCTTTGCTCCATTGCCTTCAGACTCCAAACGGAATGCAAGCTCAAATGTATAATACCAAGATGCTAACTCTAGAGTATGCATATTATCTCATCCTTATTCTTGAAGTATAACTCTTCACATACTTTCTTTGACTAAAGCATCTCAACAACATAGAAAAAAAAAAACAGATTATTATTATTCTTTGGGATAAAACTTATGGACCGGCCGATCTAATTGGGAAGAAATTATGTTATATTAATTCTTTCGCTGGTTATGGGAAGGGCTCCTTTTGAAATCCTTCACTCGCACTAGAACATTTTTATTTGTACTAGGCCTCATAATTTTTATTTGTACTAGGGTTGGGGGTTAACTGTATGAAGACAATCAAGCGGTGGGAGAAATGGTAGTCATTAGTAGAAAATCACATTTGAAATTCAGAATTTGCTGATGCTTTCAACAATTTTTTGAAGTCAGATACAAAAGCTACAATTATTGGAGCTTACATTATCGAAGAAAATAATACAAATGATTCCCGCGCTACTAAAACAAGAAACTGTGTAACCAATAGGTACAAGTCTACAACTCAAACTACCAGTTTATATACTAATAACAGCAAGCTTGAAACACCTTTTGCTTGCTTAAAATTAAAGTGTGGGGAAGAGAGGAAATCCAGGATCGCTAACCTTGGAATGTCGCAGCCATATGGCTTCCATCTCCATCTCAAGAATTCATCATCAGGCCTCCCATTCTTATAACAATCAAAATCAATGTCAATATAAGGGCAAGAACCCGGTGGATAATAAGGTTTGGTCAAATCCCGCACCCATCCTCCATCAAATATATCACACTTCACCTGAGAATCCCCTCCTATTGCCTCCACCGAAACATCAGAGTCATCGCTTTTTCTTACAGAGAAGTTCTGCAAACTCTCAATTTTTACTCTAAAATCACCATTAAGCCGCGTCGTTACATTACTTCGCCCCACCCCCAATCCATCTGTGGCATTCTTCGAAATATTGTCAGAGAGGGGCTTCTTTATCTCGTCGAGTTTCGAACTCAATGAGTTCACATGGCTCCATTGGTGAGCTTCCTCCGTACCCAGATCGGATTGTGGTTGAGAAAAGTTACCTTCAAGGGTTGTAGTTATAGAAGCGCGGTTTGCACTAACCGTAACAGTACCGTTTTCACCGGTAAGAGAAGAGAAGGATAAAGAGCTAGAATTTCCCAAATAAGAAGCAGAGACTGAGTCGTTTGAGCGGGGAAAAGGAAATCGGGGGAACGCACCAGAGGTATTGATTGAAGCCAAAAGATAGACGACAATGATGGATGCCGCGATGCCAAGGACGAAACCAGAGAGGACTCGGCGCTTGGAAGATATAATGGCTAAGATGTTGTGATCGAGGAAGAGATGCTTCCATGGATCCATGAACTACGGCACTTGTTCAATATTTGATTTTTACCTCTTTCTGCTTCTTCGTTTCGCTGATCATCTCTCTGTTCTTTATGTACAATAATGCCTTCTTGGGAATGGAGTCCAGCACTTGCTTGCGGTGATTTTTTAAAAGTCTCTCTCAGTCCCCTCACATTCTCTCTCCTACTCTTTATGGAGCATCTTTCAGATTTCTCTAATTAAGGGGAATGATGGCTCCGAGAGGGAAAATTAGTTGGGAAGCGTTTGAATCATAAATTAGTGGGTTTTTATTGCTTATAAATAAGACAATATGTCATGATTTATCATTTATGATTTCCACGGACGAAGGGAAAAACTATTTTTATTTTTTATTTAATTTTATTTGATTTTAATGTAAAATAAAATATATTTGATATAATGAATATAGATTATTTTTATTTTTATTGATATATGGAAAATTTTATTTATGTGATGAGGCGATGCTCTGATGTTAAGTCGTGAGGTGGTGGAGGTAATGAGTGAGGCGATAATGATGGTTGTGATCATTTATTGTCACTAATAAAGTGGTTGTGTTTAACATAATAGTGTTGTGGTTGCTCGGGTGAGAGACTGACTCATGTCGGTGGAGCCTAACGAATATGTTAACAAACGGTGGAGACGTTTAGCACTAATGATGATGGTTGATGTGGCAGACGAAGGTCATGACAATGGTTATGGATGTCTTATGCTTCTTTTAATATGAAATTTGTATATTTCATGAATGGATATATATACAAAAAGCTAAAGAATACTCATAGTTAATCCCGGTTTCGAGTTTTGATTATTGGATAGCAATGTTATAACTCCTCATGTATATTTCATTTGGGACGGCTTTCTTATTGATTCTTAGATAAGCATTTTAGTAAAAAAAAAAATATTTTTATATTAAAAAGTTAATTTAAGAAACAGTAAGAAAGCAGTCTTAAACAAGACATTAATATTACATTATCTATAGAAATCTCTATATACCATGTATATACCAAAAGGATCATTTCATAATTTCAAGTTTAGCTATTTAAGCTTTCAAACACATCTTAAATAATTTTTATTTCCTTGTTTAGTTTTATTTCTTTTAATTTTATCTTTTTAATTTTCAATTATTTTATACATGAGATTATTTTAGGTAATTGTATACTCGTATATGAAAACAAAAAAAAAATTGTATTTTCGCCCTTGCAAAATTCTCTTCATCACCACCCTTAATTGCTACTTTAGGGCAACCGGGGTTTTCGCCAAGCACGACAATAAGTTCATGCCTAAGGTGATGGTCCCATACTTACAACCCTTGAGAAGCATAAAAAGAAGTCGGAGGAGGCAGCGTGAGCTCAGGTTAGGACAGTAGAGAGTGCGAGCTGAGGACTGTTGTGATCTAGGTTTTTTTGGATTCCTTTTACTTGATTCTAGTTAAAAAGGTTGAGTTTTTCATTTTATTTTTACTTTGAAGATGTTTATTTTATTGTTATGCAGTTTTTTACTTTAAGTATATTGTTGAAACCCTAGTCAAATTTTGTTATGAATCTTTTTATAACCTCCAGTGATTTTGCCTCACTGCTTGAATTGTTCTAATCCGCTAGTTTGCCATTAATGTTTGGTAGTACTCAGGATTTGATTTAAGGAGGATTTCATAAATCCTCTAAATCCTGATTTTGGAAGTTCTTAGGGGCCTAAATCGTGAAAACTGTTTGGTAACATTCATGATAAATCTTATTAAATTGTGTGCGACTGTTTGGCTATAGAGGGGATTTGAGGAGCAGACTCTTCCTCCAGAGCCAATGGATTTCATAAATCCTACAAAAAATAGGATTTCAAAAATTCAAGATTTAGCACGAGAAATCAGAATTTTTCGTCTATGTCATCTTTCATTTTCCGTGAGATTTGGTTTTGCATTTTTAGGCCGTTTGGCTGAATTTCGCTCAAATCTGCCTCAAATTCGGCCTAAATCCTGCTACCAAACAGCCCCATAGGATTTTGGCTTAGCTCATGGTAGGGCGCGTGGTTAAATACTTGAAAGCAGCAGTCCTTTTAATGCAGGTGTCCCCTATTATCTGTAGTATGATTGAGTGTTATTAACTAGTTTTAAAATACAACAGCAACAACAACAACAAGCCTTTATCCCACTACGTGGGGTCGGCTACATGAATCATTTTTTCTCCATTGTGTCCTATTAAAAGTCAAATTCTCGTTTAAAAAGCTAATAAACAAAAGTCATTCCTAATATTTTCTAACCAAGTCTTTTTATGTCTGCCCCTACCTTTCTTAACATAAGTCAAATCTAATACCTATACTCTTCTAATCGGGTCATCGGAAGGCCACCGTTTTATGTGACCAAACCATCTAAGGCGACTCTCTCTCTAATTTTATCTTCAACTGGAGCTACTCCAACCATTTCACGTATATGCTCATTTTGTATCCTATCTCTAAGGGTAAAGCCACTCATCCACATGAGCATCCTCATCTCTGCCACACTTAACTTAGTATTATGCTTCTTTTTTAATGGCCAACATTCGGCACCATAAAGCATTGCAGACCTCGTCACCATCTTGTAGAATTTTCCCTTGAGTTTGAGGGGTACTTTTATATCACACAACAAGCTCGTTGCATTCCTCCACTTCAACCATCCAACTTGAATTTTGTTGATAATATCCCCATCAATTTCACCATCACTTTGAACAATAGATCAAAGATATCTAAAATGTGTACTCTTATTAATGACTTGATCGCCCAAAGTCACAATCCCCTCACTAGGTCTATTACTACTAAAATTACACTCCATATATTCCGTTTTAGATCTACTCAAGTGAAAACCTTTAGACTCTAAGGTTGACCTCCATAATTCAAGTTTATCTTCAACTCCGTCTCTAGTCTTATCAACTAGTTCTAAAATGATTCGATAAAATTTATTTTGTCTCATTAGTTGATAGTTGCTCTATTTTGTGCCTTTATATTTTTGTTACAAATTCAATGCTAAGCAATTCTATATTGATGCTTAAATTTTGATGGATTAAGCTGAACTTGAGTTGCACTGATTTCATGGAAAATATATCTACTAAGTCAATAGTGAGAAATCGCAGCTGCGTGGTGAGCACAGTGCAAACTATTCTTTCGCCTTTTACTAAAGAATACCGTATGCACGCCACTTAAAGCAATAGTGATAAATATATAAATAGATAGTTTGACTTCGATTCGATAAAATTTATAATTATAGTTTTCAATCATATGTGTATAAATTGGATGTGGTATTCCATCAAGTATAAAACAACTATGATTACCTAATTCTCAGGGAAATCATTTGCTTGGCATGTGTTCTTGATTTTATTATATCTTGAGAAATTTTTTACATTAAAGTTACTCCTATTTTCTAGGATATAAGTAATGAATTGTATTTATAAGTTGGGTGGGAACAGAATGTATCATCTGTCATCAAATCCAGGTGATTTATATAACTAATCCTCAATTTTAGGTTAAATAGTATTTATAAGTCTTAGAATATTGAATAGAGTAGGAAGCAATGAAGGTTTGGGATTAAAAATATTAAAATTTAAGTTTGGGCAAACGTGAGATAGGAAGTATTGTTGAGGTGCTTGGTTTCAGGTGAGCATATTATGGGGGCATTTAGAAGATTTTCTATAACGCTGTGATGCTAAGGTAGTCGGGCGCCATAACACTAGTTCAAAATAATAAAAATTTGAATATTAAAATATCTTAAACAATTTTCAAAACTCACTACTTCTGCATGCTTGCCAGAGAAAGGAGGAGGAAAGAAAAAAATAAAAAAGAGAGAGGAGTTTGGAGGCCGAGGCCCAGGATTTATCTGTCAAGCTAATTTAGGAAATTGTAAAGCTCCTAGTATACTCATAAACCCCAGTCGATGATTTTAATTACAATAAATTTATAAAAAGTTATGAACAAAAATATATTTATTTTGGGTTTTATGAAATTATCACCACATGATTTTTGGCATGTTATTGTACTCTTTATTATAGACTTTTTTGTTATATATAATTGAGTTTTCAACATTTAATTTTTCCAATACCAATTTATGAGTATATTTTTGAATTGTTTATTTTGGTAATAATAGTTGTTTATAAAGGGAAATTTACATACATACCATTTTATTTCATACTATTTATATATCTAACACCTAAAATATTAATATTACATGCCTACCACCCATATACAATTTTAATATAAAATATATAACTCATATAATTCCTTTTTACCATTCATACCATCCTATAAATTTTAATATTTCATTCCATGCAATTCAAATTTGTTCTATGAGTGGTAGGCATGTAATATTGATGTTTTGGATGTTAGATATGTAAATAGCATGAAATAAAGTGGTATGTATGTAAATCCCTCTTATATAAATGCCTTAACATATTAAGATGAATTTTCTTTTGAAAGTGAAAATTAAAAAGAAAAAGTTCAATGAGTAGTCCTTTTTATAAGTATCGTGGCATTTTGTTAGTCATTCATTCATCATCCATCATCTGAATATTGCATTAACTACCTAATTTATTTATTATTGCATTACATTTCATTTTTGTATTATGTGGCATTGAAGTTGTTTTGTTCTGAAAGATGAAGAAGTACAATTTTTTATATGTTATGTACATTTTTTATATGAAACAAGTGTGGGAGGTTAAGCAGCATTGCAAGTACTTTTTTGGCCCCTTCTGTGTCACATCTCATAATCTAATTTAGAAGGATTTTTTTTTATCTTTTAATAATAATAAAAATTACCAAAGCTATATATTATCTTTTATTAATAATATAAATTAGGAACGAAAATAATTCTATTAATCAAAATATTAATATGCATTTGTATTCATACTTCAAAAATTATGTATAATAGCTAGATGTTACACAATCGTAATATACTATCTATCTACCCCTAACTGTAAAAGAATAATTAAAAAAAATAATAGAAAACCTGGAGGATCTTATAACTGATCAGTTTCACACTCCCGATTATCTTTCGTGACCTAAAATCATTTAAACCACATATAATGAGCTTAAAAGTCTAACAAGTCATTAAATCATATAACTGAATTCAAAGCACGTTAAAGAAGTAATATATTTGTTGTCAGTCAATTTATAATATTAGCAGTCAATATGATCATGCATCTATACATAAATAATAAACTATATATAGTACTAATAAAAATTGTTAAATAATGGAATAGTACATTACCTAAGCCAATAAAAAACAGTACAATACACTAACAGTGAAATCTATAAATCAATATTAATATTGAATCAATAAAACAGTTATCATAGTAGTATTATCAATCCATAAGAATAACATATAAATCAGTACAACTGAAATATCTATAAAGACTGTCATAATCATATATGTGCAGTAAAATCGCATAAGAGTATGCACATGATTGTGGGCTCCAAAAATTTGCACCTCAGCCTCTTCTCGCATGCTTTTATTAACTGGAGAGTTTTAACGAATTAAGATTCGGGGTAAATTTTCACAAGATAGCTTAGGTTTTATAAAAGACACTACACAAAAATTTTAACCTCATTTTGTGAGGGCTTTACGATATAAGTTATGATTTTCTATAGTCATAAGCCCCTATAATTAATTGCATCTCATGATAACGACAAAGAACTTTTGATTTAGACTAGTTGTTAAGTAGGTCGCAATAATTACATAGTGTATAATAGCAACAACAATCATGAGTTACTTTGTCCAAGAATATCTTATCAACTTGGGGTGGATGTTTGTCTATGTGAGTTGATTTGAGTCCACCTTAGTTGATAAAAAGGGCTTTGTGCCTATCAAATATATCTTATGATTTATTACTTAAGAACATAAAATCATTAGGGAACATGTAGACTTCGGTCATAATTGTAATATAGTTGTTATATTTTGCAGTAAAGTCACTCAAGCAGAGGACACATGTCATGTCCCTGCTGGCATTAGGTTACCTGAGAATGAATCTTAGTGATACATCTGACATGACATTCACTCATAATGAAATGAAGCTAATTTTAAATTTATCACCCTGACAAATTATTGGAAGAGGCGGATGAATTTTAGCTTTAGGTTTTTGATGATTAAATTTTCATTTAAAACTTTAAAATTTAATAGATATTAGATTTCAAAACAAGCTTTAAGAATTGATCTATCTAGTTGAGATTTACATTCAAGTAGTTATCAACGAGGTGATTTTGAAATCACTTTAAATATTCATATTTCATAAAATATACATATTGAAAATATGGGATCTCCTTTGATTGAGATATTTATCAATACGACTATCTCGGGGTTTTATGATTGTCATTTGAAAAATATATGATTATGTTGGAATTTTGATAGTTAAAAATTTAGGCTGTTACAAATGGTATCATAGCAATACACCAGCCGAAAGATGAGAGTTAAGTGTCATACAAGAGAAAGTGCCACGCCATGGAGCCACCTCTTGAATCCTATATGGGACAAAGTGCTTCATGGTGGGAGCCACCACTTGAACTTGTAGGGGCCACATCTAAAGTCCTATCTGCATGCTGGATGATTATGAAATACAGATTCTGATGAGGATGCCAGTTACTTAAGTGGGAGAGATTGTGAAATCCCTAAGTAAAAGAAAGCTAACTCTTAAATATCGAGACACCTTTTGGTGTAATAGTTGGAATTTCAGTAAAAAATTCTGTAGTTAAGCGTGCTCATCTCAGAGCAATTTTGGGATGAGTGACGTGCTGAGAAGTTACACCAACATGAACAAATAGTGAGGCTCTTAGGTCGAAGCAGACAATATCTCGATAGATAAAGTTTGGATTGTTAAACAGGCGACTTACATTACTCATTAATTTTTTCATACTGTAAACGACTATCTGACTCAGCTATATAACTCAAGTCCTAGTTAGCATGAATTACCCATTAAAGGGGCGACTTTGCCTAATTCTATTTTTTTTAAATCATGTTTAAATGATTAATTTAATAATTAAACATGCTTAGTGTTATAATCTTCCAAAAAAAAAAACTTAAATTTGGGAACTGCTAAATAATTAACTAAAATTTACACCATTATGAATATTAATATAAAACAAAAATATAAATTTAAAACATTAATATATAATATAAATATATGATATCAATTTTATTTATTAATAAAAGTTTGTTAACATCATCAATTATTGAAATATTGGTTTTGACTTTTGAGATCATGGCTAGTTAATTTCAAGCCTTGAACTTCCCAATATATAATGATAAATATTCAAATTCTATGTTTTCTTATTTCATGTCTTTTGATGTGGATCTCGTTTTGTGAAACAGACTGTATGGGTGCGTTCAGCTCATCAAGACAGATCAGATGGTTCCATTCGCGCTTCATTTCACATGTATCGAGGATAGAAAAACTGAGATTATTATTTAAATATATATAAAAAATGAAATAAATAAATTTGATTGATCAAAGAGGCTAGCATAAGCTAAAGTTTGACGTGTTTGAGGTGCGCAAAATTGTTATAAGGCTCAGTTGTTTGCTACTTTGCTGCTTCTAATACATCATTTGCAGGAATGCACAAATAAATAGATTTCCAGTATTAATCTATTTAATCAATTTAATTCTCGGTTGTTTTAGGATTTTGAAGCTTTAGATACCCAAATTTATGGTAATTTTTTAGCAGAAGGAATATAAAGTTTAGTTACTTTATGCCAATGAAAGATTATGCTTTGCTTCCAGTTTTAATTCCTGATCTATCATTGAGCTTCGCAGAATTTATTTTAATTCCTATGATTGTTGCTATTGTTTTTCTGTAGGATTGAAAAGTGCGAAGCTAGAAAATAGGCTCCCCTCGCTATCCAGTACAGATACTTCTTACTTTGCATTGGACGTTGGGGAGCTACATTGTTTGTATATGAAATGTATAGTATACCAGTATTAATGATTTATGTATAAAATTGTTAAATTTTGTAGAAATTTATTGCCATTTTCTTATATTAAATTTTTTTTTTGTTCTTTTTTCTTATATATTTTTCTCATTTATTGTATTAATTGTTTGAATCATAAGTATTTTCTCTCTTTCATGATAAATAACTTGGCTCTTGTCTCCTGAGTTAGCCATAATTTGTAGAATAAAACCTATAGTACTGATTAATTAATGAAGATTTTGGTCTACTTGAGTTACTACTCTAGCTCCTATAGCTCAGCCTGATTTGCTTGCATCCTTTTTGTAAGTTTATCTTTATGTGCTTTTGTGTGTGTGTGTATATATATATATATTATAATTCCAATATAGTCTGTTGGGGCATCTTTACTTTGTTGATTTCCACTTCATCATGGACTTCAGATGTCAGCCTCGTTCTCTTTAGTGTCATGATCTTGGTTATAATTTTCACTTTCGATGTTAAGTTGAATAAATCATAGCCATCCTTTGTTTCCGCCCTCGTCTCTTCTCTAAGCGCGTCCATGGTGGCGATGCACTCTCCAACTCAAGTGTTCCGGTTCTTCTTATGATGGTTTTCAAAATAGATATTCTTAAACTGACAGAGCAGTCCCTTTTTTTTTATTTGCATGCCACAATATTTATTTTACGCATATTTTATTGATTTCTATTGTTGTTTTCTTTTAGACTCACTCAATCCACCGCGTATCATTTCCTCTCAGTGGCTCTCACGGTTGTTTTTCTGTTCTTGCCGTTTATATCCGAGCACCGATTTTTCTACTTTGTAGGTTCCGCTAATTTCACCAGGCGCATGTGACTGCTTAGAAGTTTAGCTAACGACATGATAGAAATGAACTAGGGTTTCATGTAATAATATTTGAACTCATTTTATTTTTGTAGATGAAATTACTTTCGGGTATTGATTTCCATAGCTTCACAATCTGGTTGTTGAGGATGATCTCAGTTCCCAATGTACTCGTTCCCTTGAAGCTAGATTGATTGTTGTATTTTGGACAGTAATCACATTTATGTGATCCACGGTGATAACTATTGATCCTTGGTATGTCTATCGAATTACATACACTCCAATCTTAGCCGAGCTCATTTGATTTACCTGATAATAATTTTGTTTGTTATTTATAGTTTTAAATTTTTTTAAAAATTAACATTTATTCCTGAGGTTTTAACAACTTTGATGATCCTACAGACCTGTAATGAGTTTTGTGGACATGATCACAGAATTTAAGAACATCTAAGGGACTGAGTTGTACCTTGTTCAGCTAGTTCTTTGATTTTGAATTTCAGCTTTGTAATTGAACTTCTATATGAAGAGCCATTGAATTTTCCAACAGGGAAGTATATCTTCCTATAGTTCTGATGTTATCATCTATACATTTTATGCTATTATTGCTTCTGAGATCTACTAATGCTAAATCTGTGCTTCTCCAGTTCAACCATAACTGAATAAGACAATACTGAAAAAAATTGTTTTGTTGATACCTTGGTGCAATTAGATCAATTGTTTCAGTGGTGTTGCTTGATCAAAGAGGCTAGCATAAGCTAAAGTTTGACGTGTTTGAGGTGCGCAAAATTGTTATAAGGCTCAGTTGTTTGCTACTTTGCTGCTTCTAATACATCATTTGCAGGAATGCACAAATAAATAGATTTCCAGTATTAATCTATTTAATCAATTTAATTCTCGGTTGTTTTAGGATTTTGAAGCTTTAGATACCCAAATTTATGGTAATTTTTTAGCAGAAGGAATATAAATTTTAGTTACTTTATGCCAATGAAAGATTATGCTTTGCTTCCAGTTTTAAATCCTGATCTATCATTGAGCTTTTCAGAATTTATTTATTTTTCCTATGATTGTTTCTATTGTTTTTCTGTAGGATTGAAAAGTGAGAACCTAGAAAATAGGCTCCCCTCGCTATCCAGTACAGATACTTCTTACTCTGCATTGGACGTTGGGGAGCTACATTGTTTGTATATGAAATGTATAGTATACCAGTATTAATGATTTATGTATAAAATTGTTAAATTTTGTAGAAATTTATTGCCATTTTCTTATATTAAATTTTTTTTTTGTTCTTTTTTCTTATATATTTTTCTCATTTATTGTATTAATTGTTTGAATCATAAGTATTTTCTCTCTTTCATGATAAATAACTTGGCTCTTGTCTCCTGAGTTAGCCATAATTTGTAGAATAAAACCTATAGTACTGATTAATTAATGAAGATTTTGGTCTACTTGAGTTACTACTCTAGCTCCTATAGCTCAGCCTGATTTGCTTGCATCCTTTTTGTAAGTTTATCTTTATGTGCTTTTGTGTGTGTGTGTATATATATATATATTATAATTCCAATATAGTCTGTTGGGGCATCTTTACTTTGTTGATTTCCACTTCATCATGGACTTCAGATGTCAGCCTCGTTCTCTTTAGTGTCATGATCTTGGTTATAATTTTCACTTTCGATGTTAAGTTGAATAAATCATAGCCATCCTTTGTTTCCGCCCTCGTCTCTTCTCTAAGCGCGTCCATGGTGGCGATGCACTCTCCAACTCAAGTGTTCCGGTTCTTCTTATGATGGTTTTCAAAATAGATATTCTTAAACTGACAGAGCAGTCCCCTTTTTTTTTTATTTGCATGCCACAATATTTATTTTACGCATATTTTATTGATTTCTATTGTTGTTTTCTTTTAGACTCACTCAATCCACCGCGTATCATTTCCTCTCAGTGGCACTCACGGTTGTTTTTCTGTTCTTGCCGTTTATATCCGAGCACCGATTTTTCTACTTTGTAGGTTCCGCTAATTTCACCAGGCGCATGTGACTGCTTAGAAGTTTAGCTAACGACATGATAGAAATGAACTAGGGTTTCATGTAATAATATTTGAACTCATTTTATTTTTGTAGATGAAATTACTTTCGGGTATTGATTTCCATAGCTTCACAATCTGGTTGTTGAGGATGATCTCAGTTCCCAATGTACTCGTTCCCTTGAAGCTAGATTGATCGTTGTATTTTGGACAGTAACCACATTTATGTGATTCACGGTGATAACTATTGATCCTTGGTATGTCTATCGAATTACATACACGCCAATTTTAGCCGAGCTCATTTGATCTACCTGATAATAATTTTGTTTGTTATTTATAGTTTTAATTTTTTAAAAAAATTAACATTTATTCCTGAGGTTTTAACAACTGTGATGATCCTACAGACCTGTAATGAGTTTTGCGGACATGATCGCAGAATTTAAGAACATCTAAGGGACTGAGTTGTACCATGTTCAGCTAGTTCTTTGATTTTGAACTTCCATCTGAAGAGGCATTGAATATTACAACAGGGAAGCATCACTTCCTATAGTTCTGATGTTATCCTCTATACATTTTATGCTATTATTTGCTTCTGCGATCTACTAATGTTAAATCTATGCGTCTCCCGTCATCATAACTGAATAAGACAATACTGAAAAAATTTGTTTTGTTAATACCTTTGGCACAATTAGATCAATTGTCTCAGTGGTGTTGATTGATCAAAGAGGCTAGCATGAGCTATAGTATGACATGTTTGAGGTGCGCAAAATTGTTATAAAGATCAGCTGTTTGCAGCATATAATACATCATTTGAGCAATGAACAAATAAATAGATTTCCAGTATTAATCTATTTAGTAGATTTAATTATCGGTTGTTATAGGACTTTGAACCTATAGATACCCATATTATTGTAATTTTTAAGGAGGAGCATAAAGTTTAGTTAGTTTTTCTCAATGAAAGGTTATGCTTTTGCTTCCAGTTTTAGTTCCTGATCTATCATTGAGCTTTGCAGAATTTATTTTTATTCCTATGATTGTTGCTATTGTTTTTCTGTAGGATTGAATAGTGCGAAGCTAAAAAATAGGCTCCCTTCGCTTTCCAGTACAGATACTTCTTAGTCTGCATTGGACGTTGGGGAGTAACATTGTTTGTATATGAAATGTGTAGTATATCAGTATTAAGGATTTATGTATAAATTTTTTAAAATATGTATAAATTTATTGCCACTTTTTTATATTAAATAATTTTTTTTATTCTTTTTCTTATATATTTTCTCATTTATTGTATTAAATGGTTTGAATCATAAGGATTTTCTCTTTTCATGATAAATAAATTGGCTCTTGGCTCCTAAGCTAGCCAGAATTTGTAGAATAAAACCTCTAGGACTGATTAATTAGTGAGATTTATGGTCAACCTGTGTTACTCTAACTCAACCTTATTTGCTTGCATCCTTTTAGTAAGCATATCTTTATGTGTATGTATGGGTATATATATAAAAAATTATTACAGATTTCCAATATAGTTCGTTGGGGCATCTGAGTGCCTTTACTTTGTTGATTACCACTTCATCATGGACTTCAGATGTCAGCCTCCTTTTTCTTAGTGTCATCATCTTGGTTATAATTTTCACCGTCAATGTTAAGCTGAATAAATCATAGCCATCCTTTGTTTCTGCCCTAATATCTTTCCTAAACCCGTCCGTGTTGGCGATGCATTCTCTAGCTCAAGAGTTCCGGATCTTATTATAGTTTTCAAAACAGATGTTCTTAAACTGACTGTGCGGTCCCTTATTTTTTATTTGCATGCCACAATTTGGTGTTTTCTTTCAGACTCGCTCAATCCACCGCATATCATTTCCTCTCAGTGGCTCTCACGGTAGTTTTTCTGTTCTTGCGGCTTAATATCCGAGCACCAATTTTTCTGGTTTGTATGTTCCGCTGATTTCTTCGGGTGCATGTGGTTGTTTGGAATTTCAGCTAATACCATGATAGAAATGAACTAGGGTTTCATGTAATTCTATTTGAACTCGTTTTATTTTCGTAGATGAAATGACTTTCGGGTATTGATTTTCCATAGCTTCACAATCTGGTCGTTGAGGATGATCTCAGTTCCCAATGTACTCGTTCCCTTGAAGCTAGATTGATTGTTGTATTTTGGACAGTAATCGCTTTTATGTGATCCATGGTGATAACTATTGATCCTCGGTATGTCTATCAAATTACATACACGCCAATCTTAGTCAAGCTCATTTGATCTACCTGATATAAATTTGGTTTGGTGTTTCTAGTTTTAAATTTATAAAAAAAGTAACATTTATTCCTGAGGTTTTAACAACTGTGATGATCCTACAGACCTGTAATGAGTTTTGCGGACATGATCGCATAATTTAAGAACATCTAAGGGACTGAGTTGTACCTTGTTCAGCTAGTTCTTTGATTTTGAATTTCAGCTTTGTAATCGAACTTACATCTGAAGAGCCATTGAATTTTACAACAAGGAAGCATCTCTTCCTATAGTTCTGATGTTATCCTCTATACATTTTATGCTATTATTGCTTCTGCGATCTACTAATGTTAAATATGTGCGTTTCCCGTTCAACATCATACTTGAATTGGACAATACTGAAAAAATTTGTTTGGTTAGTACCCTTGGTGCAATTAGATCAATTGTCTCAGCGGTGTTGATTGATTAAAGAGGCTAGCATGAGCTAAAGTCTGACGTGTTTGAGGTGCGCAAAATTGTTATAAAGATCAGTTTTTTGCAGCTTATAATACATCATTTGCAGCAATGAACAAATAAATATATTTCCAGTATTAATCTCTATTTAATTCTCGATTGTTTTAGGAATTTGAAGCTATAGATACCCGTATTTATGGTAGTTTTTAAGGAGAAGGAACATAAAGTTTAGTTACTTTATGCCAATGAAAGATTATGCTTTGCTTTCAGTTTTAATTACTGATCTATCATTGAGCTATTGTTTTTCTGTAGGATTGAAAAGTGCGAAGCTAGAAAATAGGCTCCCCTCGCTATCCAGTACAGATACTTCTTACTCTGCATTGGACGTTGGGGAGCTACATTGTTTTATAAGAAATATATTGTGTACCAGTATTAAGGATTTATGCATAAAATTGTTAAAATATGTATAAATTTATTGCCACGTTCTTATATTTAATAAATTTTTATTCTTTTTCTTATATATTTTTCTCATTTACTGTATTAATTGTTTGAATTATAAATATTTTCTCTTTCATGATAAATAAATTGGCTCTTGGCTCCTGAGTTAGCCAGAATTTGTAGAATAAAACCTCTAGGACTGATTAATTAATGAAGATTATGGTCAGCCTGAGTTACTCTAGCTCAGCCTGATTTGCTTTCATCTTTTTTGTAGGCTTATCTTTATGTGTATGCATGCATGCATGTATGTATGTATAATTCCAATGTTGTTTGTTGGGTTCTACTTTGTTGATTTCCACTTCATCATGGACTTCAGATGTCGGCCTCATCGCTTTTAGTATCATCATCTTGGTTATAATTTTCACCGTCGATGTTAGGCTGAATAAATCATAGCCATCCTTTGTTTCCGCCCTTGTCTCTTCCCTAAGCGTGTCCGTGGTGGCGATGCACTCTCCAGCTCCAGTGTTCCGGTTCTTCTTATGATGGTTTCAAAATAGATGTTCTTAAACTGACAGTGCATTCCCTTAAATTTATTGCATGCCACAATATTTATTTTATGCGTTTTTTTATCGATTTCTGTTGTTGTTTTCTCTCAGACTCGCTTAATCCATTGCATATCGTTTCCTCTCAGTGGTCTCACTGTTATTTTTCTGTTCTTGATGCTTATATCCGAGCACCAATTTTTCTGCATTGTAGGTTCCGCTGATTTCAGCAAGTGCATGTGGTTGTTTGAAATTTCAGCTTAACACCATGATAGAAATGAATTAGGGTTTCATGTAATCATATTTGAACTCATTTTATTTTTGCAGATGAAATGACTTTCGGGCATTGCTTTCCATAGCTTCACAATCTGGTCGTTGAGGATGATCTCAGTTCCCAATGTACTCGTTCCCTTGAAGCTAGATTGATTGTTGTATTTTGGACAATAATCACATTTATGTGATCCACGGTGATAACTATTGATCCTCGGTATGTCTATCGAATTACATACACGCCAATCTTAGCAGAGCTCATTAGATTTACCTGATAGAAATTTTGTTTTGTATTTTATAATTTAAATTTTTTTAAAAAATTAACATTTATTCCTGAGGTTTTAACAACTTTGATGATCCTACAGACCTGTAATGAGTTTTGCGGACATGATCGCAGAATTTAAGAACATCTAAGGGACTGAGTTGTGCCTTGTTCTGCTAGTTTTTCTGCTTTGTAATCGAACTTCCATGTGAAGAGCCATTGAATTTTCCAACAGGGAATCATCTCTTCCTATAGTTCTGATGTTATCCTCTACACATTTTATGCTATTATTCTGCGATCTACTAATTTTAAATTTGTGCGTCTCCCGTTCAACATTGGTGCAATTAGATCAATTGTTTCAGTGGTGTTGATTGATCAAAGAGGCTAGCATGAGCTAAAGTCTGATGTGTTTCAGGTGCGCAAAATTTTTATAAAAATTAGGTGCTTGCTGCTTCTAATCCATCATTTGCAGCAATACAAAAATAAATAGATTTCCAGTATTAATCTATTTAATCGATTTAATTCTCGGTTGTTTTAGAAATTTGAAGCTTCAGATACCCATATTTATGGTAATTTTTAAGGAGATGGAACATAAAGTTTTGTTACGTTATGCAAATGAAAGATTATGCTTTGCTTTCAGTTTTAACTCCTGATCTATCATTGAGCTTCGCAGGATTTATTTATTTTTCCTATGAATGTTGCTATTGTTTTTCTGTAGGGTTGAAAAGTGCGAAGCTAGAAAATAGGCTCCCCTCGCTATCCAGTACAGATACTTCTTACTCTGCATTGGACGTTGGGGAGCTACATTGTTTGTTGGATCATTGGTGAAAAGACTATTTTCATCTGTTTCTTTTGATATTTTTGGTAGACCTGTCAATATTGGATCCGATCCGAAAACCCGACCCGAACCCGTTTCGAAAATTTTGGATTTGAATTAACCCGAACCCGAAGCCGGTCGGGTTCGTGTCTGGAAAATATAATGTTATTTTAAGAAAATGTCTGTCCCAGCCATGCAATATTTTGAATTTTTTTTTCTGCAATTTACTTTAGTAAAGTTTGCTTTGATGGAGACACATTGCATATGGATAATTTTTATGGGGATTTACATGCAGGCTATGTTTTTTTATTTTCATTTTTTGTATGTTATCTTTAATGTCAAATTAAAGGAAGGATATGTTTGTAAAGTAAATGTTTTGCACCTAAATATAAAATTTTACGTGTACTGTATGTAAAAATTGAATTATGGCCTGCTTTTGCCTTCACTAATTCTTTATGCTAACCGTTCGTTGCCTTGTTTATATTAAATGTATATGAATTATGTATAATACCTGTATTAAGGATTTATGTATAAAATTGTTAAAATATGTATACATTTATTGACACTTTCTTATATTAAATAATAATTTTTTATTCTTTTTCTTATAATTTTTTCTCATTGTTTGAATCATAAGTATTCTCTCTTTCGGTATAAATAATATGGCTCTTGGCACTTGAGTTAGGTAGAATTTTTAGAATAAAACCTCTAGGATTGATTAATTAATGATGATTATGATCAACATGAGTTACTCTAGCTCAGCCTGAATTGCTTGCATTGAGAGACCATTCACAGATGCTGAGATTAACTATTATTCCAAAATATTTTTTTTGAAAATCAATCGAAAAGTCGAGAAAGAAAATTCTTTATCATTAGAAAGTAGAGGGATGATAATAAATGAAATTATAACATTAGAAGATATAAACTCATCATAAATTTTTCCTTTTAAAACTCCCTTTTGAAATTGAACTCCAATCACCTTCAAACCATAACAAATAACTCAATTGGCAAAAGGAACATCAGCTAAGCTTCCTACTCACATTTCTTTACTAATTACTAATTTAGCCCAAAACTCTTAGCATCTCATCTTCTTATTAGTTGATATTCAACAGTAGGAGAGATTATTAAGTACGGAGTTCCGGTATGATTTTTTATTCAGACTCCAATCATGTGAAGTTATGCAGACCTTTTTTTGCAAGAAAAAGAAAAGAAAAAGCCATGTAGTTCCACTTGATTAGGGTCCAAATCCGTGATAATTTTTCCAACCAACGAATGATTACAACTGTGTGCATGATTGATGTAACAATTGCTTCATCATACATCAGCAAGTGAAAATTTGTAAGATTCATTACAAGTTTGAATTTTGTTATGAGATTATTGTACCTGAAACATATTAAAAGCTTGCTAGTTTTCAGAAGCTCAAAGCCAACAATGTCATCTCCAAAGCCAAGAAAAGGATCAGTTCAGAGCCTCAGACCAACTTGTCAAAATTCATTTCTATCAATTCCTTTATGTACAAGACAAGAATAATTTTAAAACCAAAGCAACTGAATTCAACAAAAAAAACAATATGTTTCCTCTACCAAAACCATCAAATCTCTCAAACAAAAGTTACTAGCGAAAATCATTAATCCCTATACAAACTGTCATCGGGGGCCAGATAGCTCGATCGCTTCGATATCAAGTGAAGAAGACTCAACAACGTTCATGTACTTCGGTGGAGGTTCTTCAAAAGATCGAAACTTTGGCGTGTCAAGCCTTTGTGAAGCCTCCCATCTCTCAGCGAGGCCATCTCCTTCAAGCATCCGCACCACTTCTGACATCTTCGGCCGGTGCGCGGGTTGCGATTGTGTGCAAAGGAGAGCCACCTGAACCATCTCCTCGAGCTCAACCTTGTCATAGTTGTTCTTCAGGTCTTTATCCACCATCATACTTAGTATTTTTTCTTGTTGGAGTTTCTTCACCTGCAGGCATTCAAAAACCTTTTCAGATTCATGAAACCATATACCCAAATACAAACTAAAAGTTTGTTTATTACATAAATTTTTAAGTAATTTATCCCTCTCCAACTTATTTTTTTTCCTTATTATAGAAATCTTTAGGCAATTGCCCTCCCCCAAAAAAAAAAATGAAAATATTATGATCTTTATCCAATTGCCCGCTAGCAGAATATGTAGAAAGTTTATTACAAGGGATTTTAGGCAATTGCCCTCCTGAAAGTTTTAAAATACTATGATCTTTAAGCAATCGCCCCGAGCATAATTAAATATAGTGTGTAGTTGTGTTATTGTTAGGAAACGATAAATCTAATACAAAGAGAAATAGTAAAGAGAATCCAAAAATATCCTTACAACCAAAATTTATTACGGGGGCAACCCCCTTAGGGGCCCCTTGACCCCATGACCTGACCGGGCAGGTCGAACCCCGTCAGGGGACGCTGCCCCCTTGGATCCCCGACACATTGTGTAGATGTGTTTTGTTTAAGAATAATTATCATTATATAAGATGTTGCTGATATTTTTAAAATATATGATGTATTAAAGTACAAATAATCATTAGTCACTAAAATGATATATAAATGTATTATGTATAAGAAGAGCTTACCCAATGAAGCATCACACCTTTCTGGGTGGTTGCTCGTCCGAATTCTATTGCTTTTTGCCCAGTAATCAACTCAAGAAGGAGAATGCCGAAGCCGAAGACATCGGTCTTTTCTGATGATTGGCCTGTGGACAAATATTCTGGAGCTATGTGGCCGACGGTGCCTCGCACTGCTGTTGTAACATGAGACTCCTGGTGATCAAGAAGCTTAGCCAGGCCGAAGTCACCTACGATTGCTTCGAAATCTTCATCAAGAAGAATGTTGGCAGCTTTTACGTCGCGGTGAATTATTTTGGGGTCGCATTGTTCATGCAGATAAAGCAATCCTCTTGCAGTTCCCAGTGCTATTCTTTTCCTCCTTGACCAGTCTAAAATTGGCCTTCCATGAATATGTTCTGTAAGGATGACAATGGTATGTATAGGGTTATGGTGAGCAAAAATAGAAGATCCTGTGCTTGTTCTATCTAGCACTCTCTCCCAAATCTCTCTCTCTCTTGTTCTGATTGAAAATTATCTATATTTGTCCTAAAACTAGTAGGCACAATATATTTTTCTTAGGTTTTGTTTGGGACAATTTTCTTAGTGCTTCTTAAAACAGTTTTCTAGTACAAAAATAAAAATTTTGTACTAAAAAGTTACTTTAATAAGCAGTAAGAAAGCCGTGCCAAATGATGCCTTAATCTCCCGAATAACATATCTTAATAAGCATGACAAAGATTTTCAATAGGCATAGTGAAATGACCATTGAATCATTTCATAGGAAGTCCTTATGAAGATTCAATAGCCATAGCCAATGGCTAACAACTCACGATGGCATTTTCCTTTGTATTACAAAGAGAAACTAAGGGTTCTAATTCCCTCCCAAAAGACATTCAAAAGCCATAGAAAGTATAAAAGTAAAAGGGGCAAAATTGATTTTTTTAAGGCTGTTATAGGCATGACATTTTTTTTTTGAAAAAAATGAAGAATAATTTTCTTACAACTATCACATTTCAGTAAATTTGATAATAAAAAGTCAATAATTTTTGAAAAGCAACAAAAACATATATCCAAACAAGATTATACTTGTCGAAAAAATTGTCTCAAATGAATCCTTAATTTGATGCAGCAGTAAATATTTGAACTATTCAAACAAGGCTTATAAGCTATAACTAAGCCATTCAATCAAATGTGCAGAGAAACTTGCATAAATTAGTAGAAACGTCAAGAAGCTGAAATAATTTTAGGCTTCATTTGGAACGGCTTTTCTATGCTTCTTAAAATACTTCATAGTACAAAAATTAAAAAAAATTTGTGCAAAGAAGCTGCTTTAAAAAGCAGAAAGAAAGTCAACCCAAACGAAGCCTTAATCAAATTAAAAAATCAGCTTGATCTCCAACATCCAGACACTATTAACAAAGAAAACTGATAAATTTATCATAAGATTAAGTTTTCGTTTGGGACGGCTTTCTTTCTGCTTCTTAAAGCAGTTTTTCACTAGAAAAAAAAAATAATTTTTTACTAAAAAACTGCATTAAGAAACAGTAAAAAACCGTCCCAAACGAAGCCTAAATATAGCAGAAAGATGATTGCAATGATGTACAAACCTCTTAATTTAGAAGCGACACTTCCATTGGGCATAAAAGGGTAGACAAGCAATCTCTCATCCTCAGTTGTGCAGGACCCAAAAAGCCTAAGCAGATTCCGATGGAGAGCTAAGCTGATCATTTCAACTTCAGTTTGAAATTGGACTTCTCCACCAAGAGCATTATAATCTTTTAGTCTCTTAACAGCAACAACTGTTCCATCACGTAGATATCCTTTGTAAACAATTCCATACCCACCTTTTCCCAATACATTTCTCGAATGGAAATTATTAGTAGCTAAGCGAAGCTCCTTAAACGAGTACCGCTTCAAATGACCAAAATGTAGTTCCGGATCATATTGCTCTGTAAAAATGAGAGTATTCAGATAAGAAAAGGTTTCATTAACTATGCTTAACCAGCAGAAAATTAATCAAGAACGAACAAGATTTGCATGCGCCATATAACATAATTCATGCCTTATGGTTGTGTGAGGTTAGAAATCTGATTTATATAACTCAAAAAATTAGTAATAATCAAATAGTTTAAGGCTTCATTTTGGACGGCTTTCTTACTATGCCTTAAAGCGGCTTTTTAGTTCAAAAATTAAAATTTTAATACTAAAAAGCTGCTTTAAGAAGCAGTAAGAAAACCGTCTCAAACGAAGCCTAAGTTGGTGATTAGTGAGGATGGATGAGAAAAATAAAATCTTTATTGATCCATAGATAAGTGAATATTTTAGTGGTGATAAGTCAAGCACAAAGAAACCATTGCAAGCTGGTTTTGTTGAATTAGAAAGCTGTTTGTAATATAAGATTTAGGATTTGTTTGGGACGGCTTTCTTACTGCTTCTTAAAGCAGCTTTCTAGTAGAAAAATATTATTTTTTTAACTAAAAAATCACTTAAAAAAGCAGTAAGAAAGTCGCCCCAAACGAAGCCTTAAACTAAGGTCTGAACAGTTCAGCTGTGGTAGGTCATCATAATTCATAATACACTAGCAATGGAAAGCAAGGACTGAAAAAAATGACTAAAATTTATATGATTTAGCTTCAATTAAGCTCCATAATTACACAGAGATAGAGATCAAATAATTTCCACAAAGTTTCAAGACATATCTATGAAGGTTATACTTCATATAAAGTTGGAGATAAAGGTTACTCAATTGCTGCGAGGCTAAAACTGATACTAAACAAGATACAATTGTTGTTGCATTTGACTAATGTCCAATTTCCCCTTTGTTCTAAAAAACAAAAGCAGCTTATGATCTGTCCTAGCTGAAATAAGGAATACTCCCTTATTTGGGGAAAATTATTACGTGCGGCGTCCGGGGCTTACTCAACTTAAACATTAATAAATCCTATATTGTGAAGTCAAGTTTTCCCCTAGAGGGGCTTAATAGTCATTTCAAAAAGATTTTTCATTTTTTAAAATAATAAGAAATCTATTTGTGATTTGGTGACTTCACTTATGCAATTAATCAAGCATTCTTCTTATTTCATCAAATATACATTCACTAACATGTAGAATCTTTCAAATTCCTTAAAATATTACATAATATCTCTACTTTCCCCTATCCCATAAACAATCTAATTCAAATCTCAATCTAGAATTGACATTAATATGGAGATCATATGCCATATTAAGAAAACTCTAAATTCCTAAAGAAATTTATCTCCATATTACCTAACATTGTGAATCTTGACCTACAATTCTACTATTGGAAAAAAAAAAAAAAATTAAAGAGGAAGAAAGAATACAATAAAGGAAGGGGAGAGAGGAACTCAAATACTAGCAAACAAATAGCTTTTAATTTGACATGAGCAAATGTCTTGGCGTCCACAGTTTAAGACATTTAGAATCACTCACACAAAATGTTGCTACAGTGAAGAAAATGTTGAAAATTTACCCAAGGTTAGATTATGGTCATGTTAAGATCTCGAGAGCAAAAGAACATGCTTTGATCGCTCAAGTACCCTAATTTAAAGAAATATAAGTTGAAATTCCTACCCTTCTCTTGGAATGGCAAGGAGTTAGGTTAGTTAACCTACTGCCAGAATATTTTGTCTTATTATTTTGTTTAATCCTTGATTGCAATCTTTTTCTAGCTTTCCAACCTTCTGATTTATATTCTTCTATTGTAATAATAATATTTTGGTATAGTTCTTTTCTTGGAATGTTCATCCACTTGACCTAACTCCTACCATGGTATAGGAAAACATTAATATTTACACTGAGTCATTTTGTGTTACATTTCGGGTTTAATTAGGGATGCACTGCATCATTAGATGACTGTTCTTGACAGCTTTTCATAATATCCATTTATACTGAAATTGAACTAATATGATTAAAAATGTAGCTAACCATTTAAGTCAAAGAAAATTTGCTGATGGTATCGAAAGTGCCACCAAAGAATCATAGCAACCACCATAACTACAATCAAGAGAGACCCAACACTTGCGGCGAAGGCAATGATTATTCGACGACTTCTCACCCCTCCACGCCGTGACTGAGCTGAGAAATCCAAGATGCTTATATTAATTATTATAGCAATGAAAACAAATCCCCAAATTGTTAAGAGCAAGTTCATTATATGAGTAATGTTATATTACCATTTAGATCATCTGGAGGATATGAAATTGGACCCAAAGACACAGAAGAACAGTTGCTCATAGAGTTATTCCCACATATTAAAGGATTTCCAACAATGCTGGCAAACATTCAAGAATAGTGTTAACATGCAAAAATAGCACAATGAAAAAATTGAACAGGTAAGTTATCATACTTAAATGTCCTAGCTGAAAATGTTGGTAATGGACCACTGAGATTGTTGAATGAAAGATCCCTACATAAGCATCAATAATGGCAGCTTAATGAGCTTCTTGATAAGATTTTAAAGGCAAAACCCGCTAAAAGGCATGGATAATTATAATCTTGAAGAGATAATACATACAGCAAAGTGAGGCCTTTGATGTTAGATAATGAATCTGGGCAGGGTCCAGATAGGCTGTTGTTGTTTAGTCGCCTGGTTTGTTCATAATAGAAGGATTAATCAAAAGTGTTAGATAAATAATTAGATTTTAATATCACAATAATAGCATTAAAAAAGGAATAAAGTGCATTAACCAGTCAGCAAAAAAAACCAATTAGGGACTTTAACATATGTGCTGAATCTTACAGGTAATTCAGATTATTCAGATCTCCTAAGGAACCCGGTATGTTGCCGTTAAACCGGTTATTTGAGAGGTCGAGTGTCTGAAGCTTCTCAAGCCTTCCAAAAACAGGAGGAATTTGTCCTGAAATTGCATTATTCTGCAGCAGCCTGTACGAAAAATGCAAGAAAATGGATTAATGATAACTTCCCTAAATGAAAGATTTCAATGGGAATGCAGGAAGCAATGAGTAAGCTTACACAGATTGCAGATTTGTTAGATTACCAATCCCAGGGGATAAAGTTCCAGACAAGGTTTGACTAGGAAGGCCCCTACGAGTAAATTATCAAAAATACTCAGAAAGATAATGGATTTCCCTTCTGCAGAGAAGAAAATACAGAAGCCAAGCAACTTACAGAGCAGTGACATATCCATCAGGGGAGCAGGTGACCATCCTCCAGCTGCAAGGATCCACCGAGTTTATGTCCCAATTCTCTAGAACATTATATGGGTCTTTCAGTGCCGTCTTTATAGCCATCAATGCAACAACTATGTTGGAGGAAGATGAAGGTCAGATTCAAAAAAAAAGTTCTGCTACAAAAGCTGCTAGGAACCCATAATGCAGTAAATTGCAATGTGACAGTTCATATTACGCAAAGCTATATGCAAAGTTCTTGAAAAAGAAAACTATTTGAAGACTTGCATCTGTTCTACCATTTAATTTGCTCGAAGATGCAGAGTTTGAAATGAAAAGGCTTTAACAAAGTAAATGATTCACTTCTTTCTAAAAAAGAATAAATGGATGGAACAGAGGGAAACTCCGAAATTACCAAAGAAATAGCAAATGCTCAAGACAAAAGCACATTCTGAAAACTAGTGCAAAGGCATGATAATGGTACAAGGATGGAAAAGCCAACCTCAAGAGCTACCCACCTTCATAGTTTATACCAGAAGGTGAAAGAGAGGAATAAGTCACTGTTAACCAAGGCATCAGTGGAAGCAAGCTTAGCACCCAGTACGAACAGAAGACCCGGAAAATCTTGCTCTCATCCATATTTATTTAGCTGAACTTTCAGGATTCAAAAGACCATTCCAACAACAAAAACACAAGAGTAATCCTCCAAATGCTGCAGATTACTGTGGTGGAATCCCGGTTAAAGGCCCGCGCCACCTAATAAACTTGCCGAAGAAAGAAACAGAGCAAACTTTTCCTTTCTGAGAGGCGGAATCAAAAAGAGAAATGCATGATCTCAGTAAGGATAGCAAACAACAGAGCCACCTTTCCGACCCAACTCCATCTAATAACCAAAACCCAAATGCAAAATCCAACCTTTATCCGGCAGAAGGAGAAAAATCACCTCCGAAAAAGTTCAACAGGCCCAAAAAACCTCTCTTTTACTAAAATTTTAACCTCTCAGCACCATTCCAATGAAAACGAAGAATGGGAAAAGATCAGGAAAGGAGAAAACTTTATCTTGAAGAAAGAAAATCCTTTTGGTTTTAGCCTATCGTTTTCTCTCTCAATGGCGAACAAATTCTGGGAAGATAAAACATTCTTTAATTAATACTTGCAGTTTTGCTGATTAAAATTCCTCCAGCGGCGCAGGGAATACACTGTGACTCTACTTCGGCTTCCTCACCAATAAAGCAGGATCCCGCGCCGAAGACAAACAAGCAAAGAGCCATTGCAAACTGCCAAAGCCCACACAGATGCTGATGCTTTGTTTACTCTCAAAGAATATAATAAATCAGCGAGTAATTTATTGGGGTAAAAAGTGGAAAATATACCTCTCTAAAGCCACAAAACTTGGATTTTTTTTTTTGCCCGCCTTACTCTTTCATGTTATGTTTGTAGAAGTTCAACGTCCGTTCGGTGAACTTCTTCCTGCAAAATAGATTAGAAGAAGATGAAACAATGGAGACGATAGACAAAGTTCATGTGAGTGAAAAGCCATCGTTTCTTCATTAAGCTTTCTCAGAACTTAATAATACATATTAAAAAATAATATATAAATAAACTTAAACCTTTCATTCTCCTGTAAAGCTAAGTAGAGGGAATTAAGCTAACAATATGGAGGGAGCTCATGATTTATAATTAAGTTAAAAATATAATGACATAAATTTAATATTAGTTTTTTAATTTTCAATTTTTTATGGAGGGAGCTCATGATTTATAATTAAGTTAAAAATGTAATGACATAAATTTAATATTAGTTTTTTAATTTTCAATTTAAAAAAAAATTAAAATATTAAATTGGACAGGATTTATAACTTTCTTGGAGCTTTTATGTGATTCAAACCACAATTAAATAATTAATATTGTTACTAACCATTATTAACCAACTAATTTAGTTAGTTTTGCAATTAACTAATTAATTAATTGATATAAGCACTGATTAATAATTTAACAACACCACTAAATACATCATTATCAAAATAATTGAAAACATTGGAAACACCGCTAATTTTTTAAATCGTTACAAATGATTTTTTTTAATATTTTTTCTAAATCTTTCAACGCACTCAACATCGTCACTAACAGATATTTCTAACTAATTTTTCCAAATCAGCGCTAACTTTTTTTCTAATTCACTCAAAATACCTAACATTATCATTAACTAATTTTTCCAAATCCCAACTAACTATTTCTTTTCTAAAAATATCGTTAACCAATTTTTAAAAAATAATTTAAGACAATAATATACAACTAACTTTATTTTTCAAATAAATTTTATTTGACATACCTAAATTACGAATAAATAAAATTGTGACGGGTTTCATATCAGGTCCAATCAAAGCGAAATGCGGGCTTCTGGTTGCTAACCTGACTGATTTTCTGCTATAGTTTTTTTTTAGCAAAAAACTTGCCTAAAATAATTATCAAACCAGGCGGATTTTTTTTGTGGAAAATTCCACCAGAAAATCAGCCAATAAATTCAGTTATTCTTACAGCAAAATTTATAAAAAAAATACATATAAAGAGTTAATAAAATAAAATAATTTGAGGTCAGGGTGTCAATATTTGACAAAACTCGAAAATCAAATCCGAACTCTACTCAGCAATTTTGGCCCGAACTCGATCGGGTTAGGGTTTTTGACACACTACAAAATCGGGTCGGGTTCGGATTGACCCGGAAACTCGGATATGATTTGGAATGACCCGTCCATCGCATCGGCTATTGAGCCGCTGCTGCATAGCCTGCCCCGCTACCTCGCGTGTCTACTGCCGCGTCGCGTTTGTCGTTTGCCAGTGTCGGCGATGTCGTTGCACGCAATCCTACTGCCCTCGAGTCGCCGTCGCTATTGTGTCTGTCTCGTGTCGCTGCATCACATCGCCTGCTTCTGCCAGCATCGGAGTTACGCAATTTCTGCCATTGTCGAACCCCGAAGTGGAGTTACGGGATTTGACTTACGGGCCAGGTCGGGTTCGAGTTCGAAAAACTGACCCGTTTGCAAAAACGAGTTAGGTTTGGTTTGACCCGAATAGTGTCGAATGATTTTTGAGTTCAACCTGAACCGACCTGTGATCCAAAATTGACACTTCTGTTGGATATAACCCTCTCCTCTTCAAATCATTTTGGCAGCAATAAATGTAAAATAAGGAAACAATATATAAAACAAATCAGTTGGAGGGTGACTTCTTCAAATATTCAAATAAATTAAATAGCAACGGTCACAAATAATTCACCAATAAATATAATATATAAAACAATATATAAAACAAATAAATAAATAAATTGCAATATATATATTTTTTCAATTTTCAAGATAGTTATTACTAATATCCATGAAGGAGACCGAACCCAGCAGCCGGTTTGCCTGTTCTTCGGCTTGGTCAAATGCAACAGACAAGGTGGCCAAAAGAATTCAGCGGTTGAAATAACATAAAATACAGAATATAAAACAAGTAAGTAGTCCATTGTAGTTAATGATGACAGGGAATACAATAAATTGCAGACCTGGCTTCTTCAATATGTTCTATTTGGAAGGTGTATGGCAGTGAATGAATGGATCAATTATAAATTAATATAATTTTTTTTTTTTAAAAAAATTCTAATTTCATGATAGATGATTATGCATTATGATTACTTTGTATAAAAGATTATAAATTTGTGTTTTAATATTTTAATATTGATAATTAATACATAATCAAATATTCAACGGTTGAAACACGAATCTTAGTGTAATTTTTAGATTGGAACTTCCAGGATTAAATTTAGGTTCATATGAACTCTAATTTCAATAAATTTATGATCATGCTAAACTTTTCGGTGAGATGAGCCCGTTGACATCAAGAGTAATTTGATCAGACTCCGAATGAGGCTAAATTAAGAGAAATTATTATATATGTGCAGAGGTTGAACGCAGCTCAACGTCCGGAGACGAATCAGGTGCAGTCACGTCAGCTACACCGAGCCGCGATACACAACGATGGGGTTACTTGGATCATTCTGGCCGGTCTCTGGACGGCGTTCAACGTCCGTACAGAATAATTAGCACTTAAACTATAATTAAAAACTTTATGACATTACTTAAAGACTCAAATGATCTCCAAATCTTGTGTGCTTTTAATTAAGTAGAATGCTTTGACGAAAGGAATCTAACGAGCGTAATATCACTCAAATATGAGGTCATTATGATATTTAAATATTAAAAGAATGTACATGATCTATAGTCATCCAAAGGAATATAAACTAATTTAGAAGATTTAAAGTGCATATAATGTGTACCTATATTCTTATCAACTAAGAGATTGAGGACTCTCTTTTCAACTGAGGAAATATATTTTTATTATTAAGTCAAAGATTTAGTTAAGTATTTCAAATGTCAAAGACATCTAAACAATGTGGTCTCCCATGGGGGACAAGTTCTAAAAATTATAAATAATTCTTACATGAATATTAATCAACTATTATCATTACTCTCAAAAACAAATATCAATCAAACTTGTATATTACATGATAAAATATACATTTAATTAAGGGAAAAATAAATAAGATGTCTTGATTAAAATTATTTTTGTAACTACTAGATTTGCATTATGTTAACACATTCTTCATCACTATCAAAAGAGATTTCTTAAAATCTTTTACGACCTTCAAACCCCGTTGAAGTTAGTCGCAATGATGCAACATCTGCCTTTGCTACAACTCATCATCTCAAATGGTTCTAATGTTGTCCACACCAACATTTATGCTCAACAACACTAATGTTGACACTCAATTCTTAATCATATCATTAGCTTCATATTTAGTGGTGTCTAAAATGTATATACACATCTACATTATATTAGAGTTTAGGATTTACCTACAAAAATTGGAATAATTAGCTCAAATACAACAACAAGCCTTTATTCCTATGTGAGGTCGGCTACATGAATCTTTTTTCTCCATTGTGTCATGTGAAGAGTTAAATTCTCATCTAAATCTAATTAATAAATAAATGTCATTTCTAATATTTTATAACCAAGTATTTTTAGGTATACCTCTACATTTCTTAACATAAGTCAAATACAATGCATATACTTTTCTAACCGGGTCATCAGAAGACTGCCGTTTTATGTAACCAAATCATGTAAGGTGTCTCTATCTAATTTTTTCTTCCACTGTAGCTACTCCAACCTTTTCACGTATATGCTCATTTCGTATAATGTCTCTAAGTGTAAAGCCACTCATCCACTTGAGCACCCTCATCTCTGTAACATTTAACTTAATATAATGCTTCTCTTTTAATGGCCAACATTCTACATCATAAAAGCATTGTAGACCTTACTACCATCTTATAGGGTTTTCCCTTAAGTATGAGAGGGACTTTTCTATCGCACGACAAGTCCTAGGCATTCCTCCACTTCAACCCCAACTTGAATTCTACTAATAATATCCACATCTATTTCACCATCATTCTAGACAACAGACCCAAAAATAATTAGCAAAAATCTTGAGGTAAAATTTAAATAAAATTTTTTTCTTAATTAATTCAAGATCATCTAAACTCAAATTTCAACAAACTTATAGTTGAACTGAACATCTCATTAATACAAATATCACAATACCAAATTTGGTCTAATTCGAGTGTGATGACAACATAATAAACATTTGAAGCATAATTTAAAACTTTAGACATTAATTGTATGACCAAATGATCTTCAAATTTGGTAGGCTTAAATCAAATCAAGTGACTTGAGGAGATGAATCTAATAAGCCATAGATCGCTCAACTCTGACATCATTGAGGCACTTTATTCTTGAGAAAATATTTCATGATCCAAGAAATCAACATGGATTGTATGATGGAATGCCTTACCTTATTGCTTGGTCCAAAGTCACCTTACCTAAATGTTTTGGAGGTCTTGGTATACCTTCAATTGAGGCTCTTTATCATGGCACTTTCTGTTCTCTCATCAGCAGGTTTTTCTCTTCCAACCTCTTGAGTGTTTGGTACAAATCGCTCTATTACTCCCCTTGGAAGATCCCCCCTCTTAATGCCTCTAAATTTTGGAAGAAAATACATGATACGGCTATAAAAATTAAAGATCTGCTTTCTTTCTCTGTTGGGGCTGATTGTTCTTTCTCTATGTATTGGGATCCTTGGCTCAAAGGCTATCAATTTTCTGCTGATCCCAAAAATGAAGTTTTTAAAGGTAAATTGGTGAAGGATTATATAAATGCTGGCATATGGGTCTTACCCAACTCGATTTTTAACACCACTGCTGCTGCCATTCTTGATTGTAAAATTGGGGAGAAATCGGAGGTGCTTTGGCTTGGCTCGCCAAACTGGGTTTTTAGACATTTTACTGAGCATTTCTATTCTCATTTACCTAAGGTAGATTGGCATTTATCGGTTTGGCATAAGAATTTTTCTCTTAGATACGCCTGTTATACTTGGATGGCTGTCATTGGAAAGCTCAAAACAGCAGATAATTTAATGTTTAGAGGCATTGCTGTTCCTCCTACATGCTCTCTCTGCACGGTTTATCCGGAAAACCACAATCATCTCTTCTTTGATTGTGAGTTTTCCTTTAATATTCTCACCAGACTGCTTCCTGATCTAAATATTTTCTTACTAAGGCCTACCTTAACTCAAGTTTTTGACTTCTTTGAGCATTCCATGATGCATAGTAGGCTGGAAAAAGATTTTGCTTGTCTAACTGCTAGCTGTATCATTTACTTTATCTGGAAAGAGAGAAATTTTAGGCGATTCTCAAATCAAAGCAACAATTCTGTCAAAGTTATTTGCAATATTTCTAATGCCATCCGTGTTAAAATCTCAAAATGGAAATGCAAAGATTCGCTGCTGGCAAGATTCACTGGAATTTAGTTTTGGCCTATTGGTTGCCGCCTGTGGCTCTCTGTTACTGGTTTTGGTTGTTTGAAAGTCTTTTTTTCATCTTACTATTGGTTTGGGATACCTGGGTATACAAATACATTTGGGGTTTTCTTTTCATTACCCCAGTTTTGGTTATTACAGATTTACATACTACTCTTGGTAATGTTTTTTGGGGACAGTGGCTATCCCATATGTATGGACCCTTCCTGAAGATTTATGATGATCATTATTCTGTTTTGAGGGCAATTGATGGTGAAAAATTACAATCTGACGATGATGAGCATAGCCACCCGCACCGTTTGAGCCCCTGGACGGTCTTGCTGGCAACTGGGCTTGACGTTAATCTGCTGATTGCTGGTCTTTCTGTGAAGGCCGTCTCAAGTGTGTTCATTTTTTGGAATTCTGGCAACCTGAAGAACTGCATCAGCTTAAGTAATCTGACATCTATGTAATGAAGTTTTTGGGGGTTGGCTATTTTATATTCTGAGTCTATTTGATTGTAATTTTCTCCATCAAGCTCTATGTTTTGCTTGCTGGAAGTTTTTTTTTTTTTTCCTTTGCTTTAGCCATTGTATTTTCCGTTTTTTGCTGGCGTTCTTTGTAACCTTATTGTTTTTTAATACATGGGCTGTTTTTCAGCCCCGGGTTTACCCAAAAAAAAAAAAGGATTAAGAGTAAGAAGAGAGAGAGGTAGCACTAGTTAGTAGATATTAGCTAGTTAGAGGATGTTGATTATTTTTTTTTATTAAATTTAAGATCATTCAAATTTCAATTTAACAAATTTATTGTATAACAATATCTCGACGAGATGAATTCATCAATATTAATTACCAAGTAATTTGATTCGATTCTGAATGAACTCAAATCAAACATTTTAAGCATAATTCAAAATTTTTGGGATATTTATTGGATGACGAAATGATATCTAAATATTGCATGTTTATAGTTAAATTGAGTGGCTCAACGAGTTGAATATAATGAGCTCAAGATTGCTTAATTTCAACATCATTAAGACACTTAAATGCATCAAGAGGATCAACACGGTGTTGTATGAACACCATTGTTAGACCAATACTATTTAACTACTGCCATTTGGCCACTATTGTCTGCCACAACTAACTAATCGGCCACCATTATCAAACATTCACCTTTCAACCATCAACTATGATCCATTGACCACCATCACCTGAATATGATCTTCCGACCATCGTTTTTGCTTGACTGCAATCATATCCTATAGCTGAGGGTGAGGATGATAGCTTTGGGAGAGAGTGAGCATCTTTGTTTTCTTTGACGAGGAGCAAGTGATTGAGGTGGTGGTCTATATACATGACGAGTTGCTAAACTTGTGAAGAATCCCTGATTCACCTAGCTCGCAGAGGGCGAGTTCCTTGATAGGCCTGAGTGAGTAGCGCATAATATTGATCACTTTAGGTAAATTCCTTGCAAGTTTAAGGTAAGTAGCACCGTTTGGACAATTAGGTAAGTTCCAACAGTGGGCTCTTCTCAAGGACAATTTCTCTGCTCTTCTCAAGGATAATTTCTCTATCATGATTCACCAACTGCCTGTTAAATATCTACAAATGCATATACGAGTATATATTAGTGTCTAATGTCTCATATAACTCCACTTTTATCTATATCTACGTTGAATCTTTATATAATATTATGATATTAATGTTTTTTTCCTACTACATTCTGTTTTATACAATAACTATATTCCCATAATTTAGAAATTTGCTCATTGTAAGATTGCAAATTCGAGGCTTTATGATTTGTTGTTTCCTTAAAATAAGAAATAAAAATATCGTAAGCATGGTGGCTTCAAGTTAGCTATAACTACTTGCCACTCGAAGATTTTAGATATCCTTTCATGCTCTCTCTTATAGTTCTTGATGCCTTATCTCAAAGGAAGGAAATGAATTCAAATGCTGTTTGAAAAAAGCGTCAACCATTAGGCTAGGGAAAAAAAAAAAAAACATCTAGCAAGTTCAAAAAGTGTATTACAAGAAAAGATTGAAATTGAGACAACAAATTTTGAATTGTAATATTCTATACTCGAGCATAGTTCAAACTAAAGTTTCAAAACTCGGCTTTCACTTTTAGCTTCAGAAAAAGAGATTCGAAACTTTATTCTAACTATGTTCAAACAATATTTGAACTTATAATTAGTAAATATAGGTGATGAAGTCAGTAGACGTCGAAGTAGTCTTATAATAATGATCGAAATATTGTAGGTTGGTGGACCTCAGTAGGGTGACGGTGGTTAGAGGATTGTAATTTGGTGATGAAGATCAAAAGATTGTAGTTGGGTGACGAAGGTCAAAGGATTATAATCTGCAACTATAGCTTGAATGATCACAACAGTTCGAATGACCATAGTGGTGCAATGGTTGTGAGAGGCTATAGACAGGTAACGAAGGTTGAAAGATCGTAGCCAGGCGACAGTAATCTAAAAACTGTAGTTTGACGATAGTGGTTGAAGCATCGTAATTAGATGGTGATGGAGGTCAGAAGACCGTAGTTGAGCTACGATGGCTAAAGTATTATAATTAGTGGGCAACAAAGGTCGAATGGCTATGATCTAAGCTCTAGCTCTAAGCCAAAGTTTAGGCTCTAGCTCTAAGCTCCTCCTCTTTCATGTAGAAAGTGTTGGTCTATTTATAAATTTTTAAGAGTAACATGCCCCATAAATATAAAGAAAAAATGAAACTCTTTATCGAACGGTCCGTATTGATTCCTTTCATCATAAAATTTCATTTAACATTTAAATGCCTTAGTGTTGCTAGAATTGATCAATCTTGGGCTCGTTAGATTTGTCTCATTGAGACGCTTGATTTAACTATAAGCATGCTAAATTTACAGCTCCATTGGTATTTCAATTACCTTGAAGTTTCTAATTACCCTTCATCAGACCTTTTATTTGGGCACACTCAGGCTTAGATTGAGCCACTTTTAGCACTATTGGATTCATATCTTCAAGATATTTTATTTGACACTAAATTTGATGAAATTAGAGTTCATCCACAATTTAACTTCAAAAATTTTTTAATTCAACTATGACTCGAGATTTTTCCCCGATATATATATAACCAAAATAAGTAATTTTTGATGATGTACCAATAATAATTCATAAGAAAAGAAAAGAATTGATGCTACAAAAAATAAGATATATTGTTTTTTTTTAACAGAGAAAATAGAAATTTCACTACCTTTAAATTAATTACATTTAGATATATTTTTAGAGAGATATTACTTCTAAAAATAAGCCTTTTTACATAATTAAAATAATAGTTATGATTATTTGCCTTCACAAGTGATTCGATGATGACCTTTCCTTTTAACAGCGACTCCATCTATGCTACATCGCATCTTTTAAAAATATTGAATCCTAGCCGTTAAACCCATCCATCGTCACTATTATTAATTCGTTATATAAATAATAGACAAGCCAAAAAGAACCTCGAAGTTCGATGCAGACAACTGTGCTGGAGACTGAAAAGGCCGAGAGGAATTTTTGTCGCATTGGGAAAGCACTGAGGCAAATATAACTCGTTAATCTCCCGAGTCCTCTTAATCCCCACACTATATATTAACTAATCAAATTCATTAAAAAATTGCTCTCTTTTTTTTTAGTTTTTTTAATTAGAGATGAATATCAAACTGAATTTATTAAACAAAAATAATATTCTTTCCTTTCACGGAAGAATAAAAAACACATGGTTTTAATAAAATAATACATAAAAAATTGGAGAAGATCATAACTATGTTAAGATTTTATATAATTTGAAAATTAGTTACTTTATATTATAGTCCTATGAGTCTTTTTAAGAATTTTTACATGCATAACATCTAAAACTATTGAAAATACATATTTAACCTCTAAACTTCTATATTTACTAATATACTACCTAAAATCCTCCTTTCCTTCTATTCTATCCCTCCATTGAAGCGATGAGCTACTTGTATTCACTGTGAAAGGATGCAATTGATGGGAAGACAACTACTGATATTGATTTTTGACGGAAGGTTTAAACGGAATTTTAGAATTGATTAAAAGAGGATTTTAGGTGGTATATTAGTAAATATAGAAATTTCGGTGTTAAATATGTATTTTCAAATGTTTTAGGTGTTATGTATGTAAAAATCCCCTTTATTTTTGGTGTGGTGGCCATGACCATGAAGGTGGTGTGTTTGATGATCATTTGAATTGGTTGACTAGTCAGAGTTTTGGTTAAGGGAGGTTATGATTTTTGAAAAATTATAAAAAAAAAAAATTTATTGAAGCTAAGGATAATCTACATAATATATCATTATTAATTCATGAAATTAAAATACTCAGCTTTTCTTTCATTGGGTATTAGAAATGAGATGCTCAATCTTGCTCTAAAAAAAAAAAATCTTTGTTAGTATGATGAAAATAGAAATTGAATAGGTGGCCATCAAAATGAAGAAGCTCGTTGAAGTGGATGTTTTATTTCATTGATCATTCAAATCCGAATACCTATTGACCTCCATGATTTGCCACAATGATATGTTTCTCTACTCATTTATGAGCTTATTATTTATATATATTGTTCATTCTACCGCTTCCTTCTTTTCGAATGATTTATTTGACACAACTCATTTTGATCTATTGGTTAAAAACTTTTGTTGCCAATCAAAAAGTCTTGGGTTCGAGTCTTACATACGTTATGTGCATTTAAGTTTGCATTAATTAGCCTAAATGTAAAAAAAAATGATTTATTTGAAAGCAATAAGAATTAAGAAGATTACTTAGGATAAATAATTCACAATAGTTTAGCCTAAAAAATTTACTTATAAAAGGACATGGTTTATTAATGTTGTTCAATTAGAGGTTATGATTATTACATTTTAAAACTATTAAATTTTCTTAAAAACAAATGCAATATAAGCATAAAATCAAACTTTATATTGCACTAATTTTGATGCAAATCCAATAGATTTTAAACTCGCCCGGATCAAAAATTTATTTAGGACATCCAGAGCTTTTTTTTCTCTTTTCTTTTGAAACAAACTAAGTGAATCTTAGTGTTCTTCAGACAAGAATTGTTATGCATAACCTGAAGCTTACCAAGTATTAATTCTTCGAAGCCAAGCTCCCGTCTTTGCACATTCAATTGAATCAAGAACTTCAGCAGATAATCCGCCATTTTTTTTTTCTTTGGATCAAAGAAAGGAGAATACACTTTTGAAGCCCAGGAAGGAAACATCCATGGAACCACCAGGTGCTGCTCCCATGCAGCTGAATTGTTGGCCATCTTGCAGGTCCATAGAACTCTTTGGCCCTACAGATTTTATTTGATTTCTGAAATCTGCCGTAGTAGAAGTGTCACTTAAGTGATCAGACCTGTTTCTTTTGCATTCCTTCACCATGATATCATTAATCCAGTCATCAGCTAGTTTCCTTTTTTTCAACTGGTTATTTGTAAAGTTGCCACTGTTAGTGAATCTTTTGTTTCTGTCAATATTGTGGATATTAGACTCCAGGAAATATTTTCCAGCATTCTCAGATTCGGTAAAAGTATCAATTTGCTCTTTGTCCATCAGAACCACACCATCTTCTTGATGTTTACTCATATCAAGTGGCTCTGAATCTGTCAGAACCACTATATCTTCCTGAGTTTTAATGGAATCAAGCCCAGATTGCTCCATGGAGGCGTATACTTCTGCTAGAATCAGTGCTTGGTGAGAGGGATCTATGGTTTTCAATGTCATGAGATCAGGGAAGGATTTTGATTTTCTACGGATATGATCAAATATTGCTTCATCCACCTTAGGTTTGCTTTCCATTTTTTCAGGTTCAAGAATGACTAAATCTGTCATTAAAATTTGAAGTACAAGTCTAATTTAGAGGGAAAAAAAACTGTGTTGGGGTTCGGATATATTATAAAGTAGCTGAATCTTGCCTTCATTCATTTCATTTTGTAAAAGATCAAAGCTTGGCCTGAGGCAATGAAATAAATGGTGTTCTCAAGGTGTTACGAAAGGACATAATATATTCTACAAACAAGGAGAGAAATAGAATACATACAAGGAAGTGGACGGCCTCTCAGAGTTTGCAAATTCCTGGTTATCTTCAGTTTTGTCCAATAGGTTTCTCGTCTTACCATCATTTTTGGAGTAGATCTCCTTTGGAATGGTATAATTAGATGGCCGAACTTCATTTCTGCCAGCGTTAGTTATATCTGAACTTGCTTCCCGGGAAATAACATGCTTCTCATGCACATCCAGACCAACTTCATGATATAAACACCAAGAAGAGGAATAGTAAATCAGTAAGATGAAGGGTTCGTTTGGGACGGCTTTTTTAATGTTTCTTAAATCATCTTTTTAGTACAAAAGTTTTAATTTTTTTAACTAGAAAGCTGTTTTAAGAAACAGTAAAAAAGCTGTCCCAAACGGAGCTGAATATAAATACCCAAAAATCAATATATAGACTAACAGAAGTTCGTGGTCTTACCGTAATTTTCAAATATAAGATCAGCTTTCACAGTTACTCTTCCAAAGCTCGGGCATGGAACAAGAACATTGGCAACGTAAGGGCTGCCATATCAAACATGTTAAGTGACCCGTCAGAGATTAGGGTGAAGAGTGTTGTGCGGGCCTTTTTAGAGGCTATATTATTATATCCAAAGATTTCGACCAGGACTGGATGGACCTCAGCGACGTGGCAAGGTACGAGGTGAGGGTTTTTGGGATTCAAAAGATGAGATTTGACAAGGGATTTTTACATGCATAACATCAAAACTATTGAAAATATATATTTAACACCTACACTTCTATATTTAGTAATATATCACCTAAAACCCCTCTTTTAATCAATTCTAACATTCCGTTTAAACCTTCCGTCAAAAATCACTACCAATGATTGTCTTCCCCGTCAATGGCATTCTTTCATAGTGAATATAAGTATCTCATCGCTTCAATGGAGTGGTAGAATAGAAGGAAAATGAGATTTTAGGTGGTATATTAGTAAATATAGAAGTTTAGGTGTTAAATATGTATTTTCAATAGTTTTAGGTGTTATGTATGTAAAAAAATACATATTTAACACCTAAACTGATCTTAACAGAACAAAAGAGTGAATGAAAACTTCAGCATTTGCAAATTCAATATGGTTTTGAATGAAAGCAGTATATTTCTGAGCAAAAAAACATATCATACCTGGAAAACTCTTCAGTTCTGTTGTACAATATCGACGAAAAAAGTGAGAAAAGGCCCATGGCACAGAACAGTCACCTAGGCTATTGACTTGATTTCTAATATTATTTTACCTTATTTTCTCATGATACAGGATTGCATTGTCCTCTTCCGAGCCAACAACCTGTAGGAGACGAGAACTTTGACTATGTCACGTTCAAGATAATTAGATGGTAGGAAGGGGAATATAGAAGCTTTTTCCATAAATTTAGAAGATAATACCAGATCGGCATAATGATGTTTGCTTGATGTAATGCGTCTAGTTAAACGGGTCAACGTTATTAGCAACTTTGATTTGCATTGCCTTTTGTACTCGGTCTCCTCTACACGCATCTCAACTTTTGGAGGAAGGGATGAGAGGGATTCTTTTATATGGTTACCAAATGGGTACTTGCGGCCTGTTATTAGTTCGATTTTTCTTGGATCAGCTTCTAACATTTTGTCGAATGAATTAATTCCTGCTGAATGCAGAGCCTGCGGACAGAATCGATGACATCAGATTTAGGCTTCGTTTGGGACGACTTTCTTCCTGCTTCTTAAAGTGGCCTTTTAGTTAAAAAGTTCAAGTTTTTGTACTAGAAAGCCGCTTTAAGAAGCAATAAAAAAGCCGTCCCAAAAGAAGCCTCAATCCAGTTAGAGCGGAAGTCTATATAAAAGTCGATTAAGAAAAACCTTAGCGGTGACCATCCCAATGCCAGGTAGTTGTTTCAGCAAGTAGGGACTATCATCCCAGAGCCTCTGGTGCAAACATTTGGCCAGAAGCGATGAACTCAGAGCTCCCTTATAACTCCTCCTGAAGATAAAACACTCTTTCATGCATTTGGCAATCCTACAGCCATTGGTGCATATTGAGTTCATGTCCTGCGAAAATATTCACTGTTTTCAGGACTTGATAGAAGCACGGGCATTTCCAAATACTTTCGTACATGTGTTGGATATGACACACCTCTAACACACCCTAGCAACATCCTACATACTCAAAATTATGTCAAAAGATCTTAAACAAAAAAAAATCAGGTTTTGAAATATGTCAAATACGAGAGAATGTTCTGTGCGGACATCAAACACAACTCTACATTCGGATATCAATCAAAATGAGCCACGTCAGCTATACTGAGCCGTAGTACCGAGCGGTATCAACACTCGCTACCGCAGAACCGAGCCGTGGGTTTAGGAATTTTTATTGCCTCAGGTTACCTGACGTATAGATACATCAGATAGCCTATAATATATCGCCACGTGCTCTTACTCTTTACTGCGCGGCCCGACGACCCAACCCGGAACGAATCCGGGATTATTATGTTCGCGTATTTCTCGGTATTTGCTCGGTATTGCTCGGTATTTGCTCGGTACTTGCTCGATAATGCTCGGTATTTGCTCGGTATTTGCCCGCCTCAACTTCATGGTTGCCGGGCGCGACACCACAAGCTCTGCCCTCACTTGGTTTTTCTACCTTCTCTCCCACCACCCCTCCGTAGAGTCCAAAATCCTCGATGAACTCTCTGTTTTCTCTGATCTTACACGCCTCGTTTACCTCCAAGCTGCTCTATTTGAATCCCTCCGCCTCTTCCCCCCGGTCCCTTTCGAGCACAAAGCAGCCGATGAATAATGGGAAAGAAAGAAGGTGGCAGCCAACATCAACAACAATCGGCAATGGGGGAGCACGCAGCCATAGAAATGAGGAAGGGCAACGCCAAAGAAGAAGAGTGCGCAGAAGGGGAAGGACTGCACAAGGAAATGGGAAGTTTAGGGGAAAGAAAGAGAAAGTCTGGGGTAAGGATTGTCATAATTCAAACCGGAGCGGTGGATATCAGAGACGGGAACGCTCCGACACCAGCCATCATATAAGTTCGTTTCTGACGTCCGTTCGACCATACCAGAGGGAGGAAGAAGCTCTCCTGTGTGCAACAGAACTCAACCAGCAAATACCGAGCATTACCGAGCAAGTACCGAGCAAAAACCGAGCAAATAACGAGTAGTACCTAGCAATACCGAGCAAATACCTAGCAAGTACCGAGCAAATACCGAGCAATACCGAGCAAATAACGAGTAGTACCTAGCAATACCGAGCAATACGCGAACATAGTAATCCCGGATTCGTTTCAGGTTGGGTCGTCGGGCCGCGCGGTAAAGAGTAAGAGCACGTGGCGATATATTATAGGCTATCTGATGTATCTCTACGTCAGGTAACCTGAGGCAATAAAAATTCCGGGTTTAGGCATCCTGACGGGGTTCCGCTTCCTCACAGAATAATTTTACGTCAAATACAGCTTGATATGATCTATACAATTCTCGACATGCCATAAGGACATGTGTGTGAGAGAAAACACCTGTGAGATATTATTAATTATAAAAATATTTAACAAAATGATTAATGAATGCCAATTTTATTGTATTGTTAACAAGTGACAATTGTAAAATGTGAGAAAGCATTTCGCTTACGGCTTATCATTGATGGTATTTTTTTTCCTTTAGTTATGATTATACTTTTATGCGAAGTATATACATATATTAGCATACTTCACCGGAAGATGATTTTAGTAAAAAATACTATAAATTACATATTTTATATGAATAAGTTATAAAATATAACATTGTGTTCATGGCATCATGCCATATGTTTTACAACTATATTGTGTCACTGTGAACGTGTTGTGTCATATCTATATCATTGGCACCGAAAAATTTGACTACTAAACTTAATAGAAGACAAGACCTGGTTGAGGGATAGATCATGGACCGAAGGATCACCCATCAGGCAGTCATTAGCCAGCACAAATATCTTCTCCTCCCTTGTCTGGATGCGTTTCTTTTTCTTTCCATTCTCTCCAAAGACATGAAAGCGCAATCGAGCTCCTTTATCAAAGTTAATGTCATTCAAAAGCTTCTTCTCATTGCGTCGAAGCTGGATCCCTGTATTTTTAAGAGCATAGTATCATCATTTAAAACATATAAGAACATTAGCACAAACTAATAGAAAAGAAACATACAAGAAATCTCTTCAGAGGCACAAATAATACGCAGTGCATCTTCTAAACTGCAACTTCCAGGAGCGTCCATGATACTTTTCATTGTAGCAAATTTTAAATAGAATTTCGTCATTAACCTTCCAGGTTCTGCATTGAATACAATTCATGAAACGAGCAAGGAGAACCATTCACAATCCTAAAAGAAAACAACATAATAATGTTAAACAACGTACCTAATGGCTTAACAAGGAAGCCGTCTTCATCCGTCCAAATCATCCCGTATTCTGCTAATTCATTAATATTCTGAACGCATATTTCTGGTAATAAGAGATCCAAAAAAGTAATCCGAGAAATTATACATTATGCCAGGATCAAATTGTTTAACTACTTCAAAATGAAAAAAAAAAAAAAAATCCAGGATATCCCAACACAAATTATACTTGGATGGGCTTAAAAAGTAATCGAATTTGTTTTCAGATTAGTGTTATATATGAAATTTTTGCATTGTAATAACCTCAAAGTAAAATCCAATGACCTTTAACTCCATTTTCATACAATTCGTACAAGGATATTTTGACAATTTTTTTCCCTTCAGAATACCTCGCATGTACATTTCTAGGTTTTGATGAGGAATTCCTCTCTTTATTCCATAGTTCTCAGGATTCTGTGCATGTTTGACAGATCAGGTACCAGGCAGCAAATGAAACTGAGAGCAAATATATAGGAAAACAACTGCATGCCTTCTTAATCCGAACATATAAGTAGGAGCATTTTAGCCACTCTATAGCTAAACTTATGTCGGAAACGGTCAGTTGAACAATCTCAGCTGTAAGATGTTCCATCGCACATGATAGTAGCCTATCATATAAATTAAATTATTACAGAAAACAGATGAATTGCAGAATATAAGCTTCATAAAGACTGAAATAATTGACAATTCGTAAGATATAATCCCAATTAGTAGAAGTATAACAATCTTACTGAGATTCAACCATTTCACAACCATTTAAGAGATTTTCATACAAATGGACCTACAGAACAGGCAAAAGACCATCAGACAACAGTTACAGAACACAATAAAATCCAATACACCGAACTCATTCAGATTGCAAAGTAAATTTCAAAATGAAACTTACTGTTGCTCTCCTGGTCATTATTACAACCACTCCAGTGTCATCAAATGGTGGACGACCAGCCCTTCCAGACATCTGTAAATCCTCATGCAAAACTAGGAGTAATGTTATTGCAGAAGCAAGAAAAAGCAAATAAGCATAAATAAAAATAAATAATATATATATATATATTCTCATTTTGCAATGCTCAAAGAAATAGGTCCCTGTAACAGTATTGAGCATGCCTAAACGAATTAGCTATCGATAATTTGTTGTCTTTCTTATCCAAATATTTCTTGATGGGAACAGATATGTAAGCCGGAGTTTATATTAGTTACAAAAAAATAAAGAGCACAAACATATCGGTTCTAGCCTGTTATAAAGACGATGGTAATAATTACATCAAATCAATGAAATGATGTTGCTAGCAATATTAGCAGCCAGGAGACAGAAATTAGCCATGACAAAGGTGTAGATCATGATTCCAGAATTATAGATGGAGAATGGACAAAATTAAAATTACACCTATTATTTCCTTTCCTCAAAATTATTCATCATTCAAGTTAGGTTTCCTGATGGATCAGCAGTTATAATGAATTTATCTTTTAGAAACTAATTGTTTATTAGAAGCCTTAGCCCTTGAGAATCTTGAACCTTTTTATGTACTCAAAGAAGAAAGAACTAAAATAATGAGAGATAAAACTGTGAAGTAATGAAGGACTTGTCGACTCATACAGTAACTAAAAACCAGAATGCAAGAGATTTAAACTAATAAATCAGAAAAATAACTTTCTATAAATATTATATTAAATATGGTGGCAAAATACCATGGATGCTCATCACCGGGCCAACCAACCACAAACTTCCACGGCTACTACTTCTGTGAGGACAGGGCCGAAAAAAGGCAAACAGGCCCAAAGCAGGTTAGTCCCAACTTGAATTGAACTATTCAAGATGGTCATCAACCTTATACTTGCAGCTAGGCTAGCTGCAGGCATAGGTACTTATCGAGAAGGTCATCCAAATTAGTTTTCATCACCAGGACTAGTCCTTCAAGATGGAGAACCATCGGACTACTATTCTCGTCATTAACAGTGGGAAAGTATTTTATTAGAACACAAATCCGTTGGGGTGATCTCCTCTTCCCCACTAGATGGGGCCATAATGACCAGTAAACTATCTCATAGGTACCATCAAGCTACTAAAAGCCATTGGTGTTGAGGCGGCAAGTTGGCGATTGAAGCAGTTGGTAACCCCTGGCTACTCAACATGATCTAGGTCACCCCCACATGGGTTCTAATACGGGGGTCACCACAAGGTGGTAAACAAAGGGAAAACCACCCCAGGACTTCAAGGTAAACTTAGACGAAACAAAGTCATAACTTCCAACAAGGATTCTATGGTATGGTTGGGTCGACTACCTTCTCTGACAAAGTAGGCTAGGGAGCTGGACAAATCAGGACGATGGAATAATGAGATCTTGATCGAGTTCATTATTATTTCTCATATCATCTACTTTAAGCGCAAGGAGATAAGTGTCAAATCCCAACACCAAATTCTATATTAAATTTGTTTTTTTATTTTATTTTATTTTTTACTTTATTTTTAATTTATTTTTTAATTTTTTTTAATTTTTTTTAATTTTTTTTAATTTTTTTAATTCTATATTAAATTTGTTACTACTATACATTTGGTAACTAGGGTCTATCTAATGACTTGCCTTAATCGAAAGTTTTCTCTCATGATCTCATCATAGGAAGGGTAATTAATCATAGAAGCTTGCACCATTAAGAAAACCTGAATTCAGACCATAAAGTTCTTGTAAAATGAGGGTGAAATCTTTGTGTAGTATCCCATCTTTCAATCTAATATACTTTCTAGGAATGACCCTCTACCCACACCCAATCTCTTCCCAAATCATCAGCCTTCTTCAGACCATAAAGTTCTTGTAAAATGAGGGTGAAATCTTTGTGTAGTATCCCATCTTTCAATCTAATATACTTTCTAGGAATGACCCTCTACCCACACCCAATCTCTTTCCAAATCAACAGCCTTCCAAACAATCAGTTTTTATGCTTCAAATCACATGAATTAAAACCTTTGCCACCCAATGATGCGTACATCGCAACTGTTGGCCCCTATGAGATTATTTATTTATTGTATTGCGTTTAGTGAGAATTGCTTTGATTATTTTCCTTATAATATACTTACTGAAAAGTCTATATAAACAGTTAATTCTTGAACAAATACATTGCAATAAAATTACAATAGTTTTTTTACTACTTTTCTATTCTTTTTTTAAGTTTTTTTCTATTTTTGTAAACTGGATTGCTAGGAATCAGCAAAACAGATTGCTATTACCTTGACTGGTAATATATGAAAGCGCAAGCACACATGCAGCGGCTAAATAGTGAAAGCACTACAGTAATTAACACAGCAGCAACAACCAGTAGCAAACTAGCAGTAGAGGGCAGAACAGCAGGACAGCACACGCCAAAAGCATGCAGCAAACAAAAGCAACCCAGTCAAACAAAGTAAGAACCAATAAAAAATAGCCCAGCAAACACACTGCAGAAAAAGGTGAAGTAGGAAGGTTTTGGCATTCCCAATACTAAGACTCAAGGGGTTATGGGTTGCCCACGCAAGGATAGAATAGGATAGTTCTCACTGATTTTTCTGCTAAATTTCAAACCTATTTATAGCCAATTATAATAGAGAAATGGTTTTTATCCACACCCAAATTAACCCCACAAAGAAAGGATTCCTATCATAAAAACAAACCAAAATAAGTTTAATAAAAATGGTTATTCTTGTAGGAATTATCTAAAATGAATTAAATTTAAATCCAAATTTAATCAAACAATTTTGAAAATTGATATGTATCATTATCTGATAGGGACATCAACTCGTGGAAGGTTAATCAGAGGCGTGGCCGCCGATCTACGACCACAATCGAGTCTTTGTATTGTTGACTGTAACCGTTCCACCTTTGTATTGTTGACTGTAACCGTTCCACCGACATACCTAAACGGAACGACGCAACCGCCTCTGCCGGTCCCACCTCACGACGATTCAACCACCGCCTCTCTCACGAAATAAAACAACGCTCCCTCTCATTCGGACGTTTTACGCACATTGACACGCATACAGAAACTCTGGAAACCGCAAGGAATCGCAAGCAAGGAATTGAGCGACTTACCTCTCTCCCGTTTGTGCTTCCTTCTTCTGTTCCGGCCGACTCCATCCAACGATCCAAGCTTGCGACCAGCCGCCGAGCCCGCCGGCCTCCAGAACTCCTAATCCTATCCTTCCGTCTGAGTCGACCCTAGGCCGCCGACCGCCTGCCGCCTCCGCCGCCTCCGTCGCCGACCAGCCGCCGAACCCACCGCCGTGCGTGACCTCCGACCTCTGCCCTAGCCCGACTCCTGCTTTGCTCTCACCCGATACTTCTCTCCCTCCTCTGTTATATATATATATAATATAATATATTATATAAGATATGTGATATATATATATATAATGAAAAAAAAAAAAAAAGGGGGAAAA
>NW_021319309.1:6189363-6212725 GCF_001605985.2 Dendrobium catenatum | reverse complement strand
GCAACAGCTTGAGGGAGGCTGTGAAGTAATAACATATATTAAATCTGTGTAATTAGTATTCTTGTAATCACCACACGTGGCCTCTTCCTAGTGGCTGTCTAGCTTGCCTACATCTATATAAACTCCTGTATACCTACTGATTTAATATAAGAAATAATATTCTACTCTGTTTCAATCTCTCTTCTTCCCGAGCTCTACCTCACGTCATGGTATCAGAGCAGGCGCTCCCCTGACTTTTCTTTTTTCTTTTTCTTTCTTTTCCGGTCTCTCTTCTTTCTTCCTCCGATCCATCAGATCGTAGAGCTCCCCTCCTCAGCTTCATGGCGTCCTCCTCATCCAATGCGGACACCACCGAAGACAGACCCACATCCACCAACGTTCTTGATCAACAGCCAATTCCTCAACAGCTCAAGTTTCTCATGAGCAATATCAAAAGCGTCATCTCCAACACCCTCACCGCAGATAACTATCCCCTCTAGCGATCTCAAGTCCTCAAGATTTTCAAAGCCAACCGGTTCGATGGCTTTCTTGACGGAACTTGCCCATCCCCACCATCCACCGACCCTGCTTCCGTCCAGAACTGGGTCCTCATCGACCAAAATCTCGCCGCCGCGCTCTACTCGATTATCTCACCCAGTATACTACCCTATGTTCTTTCCCTAGAACACTGCTCTGAAATCTGGGACACCATCGCTCGCCGCCTTCAATCATCCACCCGTTCAAGAACCATACAACTACGTAATGAACTTCATCACGTCTCCATGAACAACCAAACTATGTCGCAGTACCTCCTCAGCATAAAAGCTCTCGTCGACGCAATTGCCGCGACCGGTTCTCCTCTTGATCCTGAAGAAGTCATCTTCTATACGCTCAATGGTCTTCCATCTAAATTTCAAGCTTTCAAGACTGCCATCAGGACAAACCTTCAGCCTTTAAGTCTTGATGACCTGTACACATTGCTGTGCAGCGAAGAGCTGAATCTCGTGCAAGAAGCCGCTAAGGATTTACAAAACTTGCAGATCTCCGATCCTTCTACAGCTCTTACGACCTACCGCGGCAACAACCGCGGCCGCTCCACCTCCAGAGGCAGATCGTCGATGACCACTCGTCCCGTCCGCACTCGTTCCGACAAACCCAATACAAGATCTATTACCTGTCAAATTTGCTCCAAACCGGGGCACTCTGCCCTCAAATGTTGGCATCGTCACGACCCAGCTTACACGGAAGAAAACTCCAAGACTGCTTTATTCACTCAAAATGACGCAACCAACCACAACGACTAGTTTCTTGACACCGGCGCCACCAGCCATCTCACTGCCGACCAATCTCAGATTCAATCCATTAAACCATACACAGGTAATCAGCAAATCACACTTGGCAACGGCAACCAAATACCTATTCAAAACTCAGGTAAAGGCATCTTGCCCACTCCCTCAGGTAACCTTCAACTGCAGCATCTCCTTCATGTTCCAAACTTGTCATTCAATCTCATTTCTATTCACCGGCTAACCAAGGACAACAACTGCACTGTTCTTTTTTCTGCTAACGGATTTCAAATCCAGGACTCGAAGACGGGTCGTTCTCTTCTCACGGGTCCATGCCGTGATGGCCTCTACCCCATTAGAACCGCAAGCCGTCTGTCTCAGCTCGCTCTCTTCTCCGCACAAGAAGTCTCCGATCTTTGGCATAAACGGCTCGGTCACCCAGCCCAAGCAACTATCTCTCCCTTACTCAAATACATCCCCTATATTTGTAATAAAAATAGCTCTCACTGCAATTCTTGTAGATTGGCCAAAAGCCAACGTCTGCCGTTCGTCCGCTCCATCAGCTCCACGACTCAACCGTTCGACCTCGTTCACTCCGACGTCTGGGGGCCAGCCCCAGTTACTTCTGTACAAGGCGCACGCTATTACATTTCATTTATTGATGATTTTACCAAATTTTGCTGGGTGTACCCATTAGTCAATAAATCAGATGCTTTTTTCAAATTTCTTGAGTTTAATTCTATGATTACTCGTCAGTTCAATGCTAAACTTAAAATTTTCAGATCAGATGGCGGAGGTGAATTCATAAATAACAAATTCTACAATCTGTTTAAACAGCACGGCATTATTCACCAATACACTTGTGCTCACACTCCTCCTCAAAATGGAGTTGCCGAACGCAAGCACAAGCACATTCTCGAAATCGTTCGCAGCCTTCTCATCGAAGCAAACATTCCCCGATCTCTCTGGGTTGAAGCACTTTTCACAGCCGTTTACTTAATCAACCGCACTCCTAGTCGCTCTACCCAAAATCTCAGCCCGTATCACATGCTATATCAAAAGCCAGCATCCTATGCTCACCTTAAGATTTTCGGGTGCCTATGCTACCCCTGGCTCAAACCTTACAATCCCTCCAAACTCTCCTCCCTATCCACTCCGTGCGTCTTCATTGGTTACGCCACAACTCAGAAAGGTTATCGCTGCCTCGATCCCAAATCCGGCCGCGTTTATGTCTCTCGTCATGTCGTTTTTAATGAAGCCAGCTTTCCTTACCAATCCACTACTCCTCAGCAAACCACCCTTCCGACCGACACCTCTACTCCTTCTCGTTCCAACTAATCTGCACAACTCCAGCAACAATACAACCACTCTTTCCTCCACTGCCACTCAGCCAATCTCTGTTGCAGCTCCCACTTCAATTGAATCCTTTCCCGACTCTCAAACTGGCTCCACTCCGGCCATAACCCCTCCACCCAGACATCACATGATCACACGCTCTAAGACTGGCACCTTCAAACCAAAAACAATTCTTAATCTCATTCACACGGACTCCAACAGCGTCACCGACCCAACCTCTTATTCTGAAGCCGCCCGATCGGAACATTGGCGAAGAGCTATGTCCGCTGAATTTCAAGCGCTTCAATCTCAAGGCACGTGGGATCTTGTCCCACCGTCACCGGACCAAAACGTTCTCGGGTGCAAATGGACGTTCCGCACCAAATACTTATCGGATGGAACCATCGCGCGGCATAAAACTTGCCTCGTCGCCAAAGGCTTTGATCAAGAACATGGGCTTGACTACAACGAGACATTTAGTCCCGTTGCAAAAATGCCCACTATCAGAATTCTGCTCGTCCTCGCTCTTCATCAAGGATGGAAAATCCATCAGTTAGACGTGTCTAACGCCTTTCTCCATGGCAATCTTCATCATACTATTCACATGAAACAGCCACATGGATTCACTGACGCAATTCACCCAACCTACGTCTGTCGCCTGAATAAGGCTCTCTACGGACTCAAACAATTGCCAAGGGAATGGTTTGCAACTCTCTCCGGTCACCTCATCACCTACGGTTTCAAGCTAAGTACATCGGATACCTCTTTGTTCATTTATAACAAGAATAAAATTACAATGTACTTCCTCGTCTATGTTGACGATATAATCTTAACAGGAAGTTGTCAAGCCGCTATCAACAATCTCATTGCCCATCTCAACTCCAGATTTCCAGTAAAGGACCTCGGCACTATTTCTCATTTTCTCGGCATACAGGTTGTTCACACCACCTATGGTCTTCATCTAAATCAAAGCCGTTTCGCTCAAACAATTCTCTCACGGGCAGGTATGCTTAATTGTAAACCGGTTTCTACACCATTTCAACTTAAATCTGCCAATAATCCATCAAGTTCTAACGCTTTTTCTAATCCTACTCTCTATCGTCATCTCGCCGGTTCGCTCCAATTTCTAACGATTACGAGGCCGGACATATCCTTCGCTGTCAATCGAATATGTCAGCACATGCAAAATCCCACCGTAGCCCACTTTGAAGCACTAAAACGTCTGCTGCGGTACCTACAAGGAACAATACATACCGGTCTTCCTTTGTTCCGGGGTACACTAACTCTGCAAAGCTACGCGGACTCGGACTGGGCAGGGGACGAAGTCGACAGGAAATCCACCACGGGCTACTGCAACTTCCTAGGATCATCTCTCATCTCTTGGGCAGTTAAAAAGCAAAATGTCGTCGCCAGATCCTCTACCGAAGCCGAATATCGTGCTCTCGCCACTGCCTCCGCTGAAATCATTTGGATCCGCAGACTTTTACAAGAGCTGAATACCAAACAAAACGATGCAACCACTCTGTTTTGCGACAACACCTCCGCAATTGCTCTCGCAAACAACCCGGTACTTCACGCGCGTACCAAGCATATCGAAGTGACTGCCACTACATTCGCAGCTGCATCAAGGATCACCATCTACAAGTTCATCACATATCCACTAAAGATCAGCTCGCAGATTTGTTTACAAAAGCTATTCCAGCACCCAGATTTCAATGGCTCACGGACAAGCTCGTTTCTTCCTCCGAAGCAACAGCTTGAGGGGGGCTGTGAAGTAATACCATATATTAAATCTGTGTAATTAGCATTCTTGTAATCACCACACGTGGCCTCTTCCTAGTGGCTGTCTAGCTTGCCTACATCTATATAAACTCCTGTATACCTACTGATTTAATATAAGAAATAATATTCTACTCTTTTTCAATCTCTCTTCTTCCCGAGCTCTGCCTCACGTCATAGAGAAGGCACTAGCAAGAATGAGCCATAAGAGCAAAAGACCATGGCAAGTTGAATCTAACATAATCTATGGGCCCAAAAAAACAACATGTTTGCTTAAATTCAAATATATGGGCCCATGATATTGAGCCCAACATATCTTAGTCTAACATGTAGCAACCATTTCTATCATCTATAAGGCGAATATTTCTATTTCACCATATGGCAATCAAGATAGTCTAAATAATTCTTTTTTTTTTAAGATAAAGTATTATCTTGTAAAATATAAACAACTAATTTTCCTTTAAATAATAATAATTGTATTTTATATACTATAGTTACTTACATAAATAAAAAAATTAATTTTTAGGCTTTGTTTGGAGAGCTTTCATACTACTTTTTTTTTTTTTATGCATATATAATTTATATTTGGTGATTATTTTTTATTGTTTTTAGTAAATTTTTATGTTAGAAAGCTACTTTTTAAAATAGCTTTAAAAATATTTACTTTATTTATAATAACATTTCTTTTAAGGGCAATAGAAGACATTTATTTCATAAATTTAACATCAATTAAACTTCACTAAAAATAATTAAATGAGGCCACACGCTCTAGTTCAGTTGAAGATAAACATAAGTAAATTCAAATATGCATTTAAAAGTAAAAACGTAAAAAATATAGCATATGAGAAATGAAATTTTCAGCACCAAGATAATTGTTATGATAATCATATGCATATAGTTGGGGTAAAATTTTTTTATGAATATCAAGTCTCAATCCCCCAAATCTAAAATAAATCAAAGGAGGTTAGGGCAAGGTGCGCTCAGTGGGAGAAATTATTCTGTAAGGAGCCCGGACGGGAAGAATCGTTCCGACTATGAGTGTATAGAGTGTGTACAAAAATTTGATACACACTGTGTACAAATTTGTACATCATGTTCAGATAGTTCTTCCCGTCAGAACTCCGTACATACTAATTTCTCCCTGGGTGAACGGCTGAGCATTTGATTAATGTTTGATTGAACTTGAGGACGAGGAAAAGAATCATGTAGCGCTGATTCAGCTCGAGTAACACAAACAGATCGCCGAGAGGGGAGCTAGGGAAATAATTAAATATTTATTTTGGCGACGGTTTTAATCTCTACTAATTTAAGCAGTTTTAAACTCCTGCAAATAGCAGCGGTTTACATCACTGTCAATAATATTCTATAGCACTAATTTTCGAGTCGCTATTATCAACTGCTCAGATTTTTATCATTTTTTTATCAAATCAAATTATAGTGAATGAGAGTTGTTCAATACTAGATTTTTAACTACTCACCCATTATTTCAAAAAAAAATATATATTTTTAAATAATATATTATGGCCAAAGAATAATTTTATTCTTTTTTTTATTTTGATTAAAAGTAAAATATTTAGTCAACTATTTATCTTAGAAGTCATGTTTTTTAGAAAGAACGAATATTGATTGCGAGACTAAATATTTTAATCATAAAATTTAATGAAAGTGGCTAATCATCTTTTCTTTGATCGCAAACATTTCGTACAAGTAATAATAACTCATCAAAATCATCATTAACTATTAAAACGACTTAGAAAAATACTTTCTCACTTTGAAAAAAAATAAAATAAATTGATATGTAATCACACCATTTAAAAAATTATGCTCATAACATAATTTATTTTAGTGGATGCCATACATTTTTAATGATGATGATCATAAAGCAAATAGATATTACAAATTAGTTGAAAATGCAATGACAAGGGAAAATACAAGAGGGATGCTAGCAATACGCGAACATAGCAATCCCGGCTCTGTTCCGGGTCGAGTTGTTGGGCCGCACGGTAAATAGTGAGAGCACGTGACACTAATTTACTGGCGTTTGAACGTAGAGCTACGTTAGTTGACGGTACCAAATAAAAATTCGTAGTAATGAGCCAAGGAATAAGGAACCCGAGGTGAACAATTTCTAAAGAGAAATATTATACGCCTAATTAAAAAAAGATTGCATTAAATGATAATTAAAAAATTTGTTTAAATTAATATGATTTTATTATCTTAATTTTATTGGACCTCTCTAAAAAGTGATCCTTATAATCTATTTCTCGCTGTTTTTGGGCAATGGATGCAATACCTTCTCACTTTTTAAAGAAAAAGAATAATATTTTAGGAATACTGCCAATTACTGAGCAGGTTCCATCAAAAATTAAATTCCCAATAAAAGGATTCAACTCAATAAACATATGGTTAAATTCATTGAAAAACTAATTTGAATGAATTTAAAGTTTTCTAATTTATTTTGAAACGAGTATAATATATAAGTAATTTTATTGCACTTATCTCAAAGTAAATTTAAAAAATTGTGAAGTCTATCATGATGAAAAATTTGATCAAGATATATTGTATTAGATCTAATTCTGCTCGTATATGATGTCCGACTCTACGGGGAGGCTAACTCTAAGAAAATGACCCAGGAATCTGTGTAAGAATGAAGAGAAGGATTCACGATCATTAATATGTTGTACAAGTACTCAAGATGGCAAAAGATCACAAATGCTCATCTTCACAATTTATTTATTGGGATACGACGACAACATAAAAAGATACATTTAGGGTTGTCAATATTTGACCTGACAAGGAAACCCGACCCAGAAAATCCGGGTTGGACCCGAGTCGATTTCAAAACGGGTCAGGTTCGGGTTCCCGGATTTGACCAGTTTGACTCAAACGAGTCGGGTTCGGGTTGCTGGGTCAACACACCAACTGTTATAAGAATTATACAAGTGTTGCGAAAAAAAATTCAACAAGTGTTGGCAAAGAGATAAACTTAGCTCAATTTATCGTTTGTTAGTATAAAAATTTATGGAATTATTTAAAAGGAATTTATTCAAAATAATAATGTTTAAAACATGTTATATAAATTTAAAATATCTTCAAATAACTTTAATCATATAAAAAATGGAAGCTAGATGGGGCATGGAAGTCAAATAAGCGAGTAACTAATTGTTAGTTATCCTTTACTTGACGTTCCACATGCACCGCATTTGACTAACATTTATCCATTGCAACTGCTGCGTGTTGTTTAAGACAAAAATATGTATGAATTTGGGTCATTATTATTACAAATAGAAAAAAAAAAACTTTTAAAATAATAATAATTCTATTTTTAATTTTTTATTCAAAATGAAATTATTTTTTTTATTCGAATGCTTGTTTCTAAAAATAAAAGCGAATAATTGACACGGATTAAGAGGGGTATAAAGTCGAATTTCCCTACCCAAATTAGGCTTTGTTTGTTTGAGCGTTTTTTTGCCTTCTCCGTTTTCGAAAACGGAGGAATTTTTTTTGTGTTGTTTGGTTCGTCAAATCACGTTCCCATTAACTTCTTTTTTTCATTTTTCTATCATTCTGAGGAAGCTTTTTATATATACTTCTCAGTTAGAAAACTCCTTTTTCTGAACTAATATCTTTTAAAACTGGCCTTAGCCTCCTCGCGGGCGGCGATTTCTCCTCGGATCGGTTTCTATCGGCTGTTTTATGTGAAGGAAAAAAGTTTTAGCTAGGGCAGTAGGTTTTCCGGCGAAGGGCTGCTACGGAATGAGCTGTTGCCGGTGAGCGTAAAGATGGTGAGCAGGAAGCCCGTTCTGCTTCTGCTTTGCCTCACAGTCCTCGCGCCCATCGTCCTCTACACCGAACGTCTTGCTACCTTCTCCAATTCCATTTGTAAGTTCATTCAATTGCACATGAATGTGCGAAAATTAGCCTTTCGATGTTTTGGTGAGTTGGGATCTCATTGCTGATTCTATGCTTTCTTGGTTTTTTTTTTTTGGGCTCCAGGGAAGAATGATTTCGAGGAAGAAGTCTCAAATCTGGTAAAGGAAAAATGAGTCGGCAAAGATTTTAAACTTCTTGCTAGTTGATTTGACATTTTCCCCTTTGTTAATCAAAGAAAACTAGTAATCTTTTTTTCGATATTTTCTTTGGATTTGCGCGCAGAATGTGAGGAACGAAGCCTCTAGACTAAACTCTGTCCATCAGGTAGTGTTATTGTTATGTTTTCTTCATGTTGTTAATTATAATATTTATTTTGTGAATTGTGGAAAATTTGTGACGTTTTGGTTGAAATCTAATGCAGGAACCCTCGGATGCGCTTGAAGAACCAATTGGAATATTTTTTTCTGATAATTCCAGTAATTCGGATCAGATCTCAGCCAGTGGAGTGGTTGAGACGAACATTGGAGGTAGGTTCCACTATCCCCTGTGTTAGTTTCTTGAAATTAGGGTTTATTTGGATTCTTATGTGAAATACTTAGTGGAATAAGGATTGGTAATAGGATTTTCTCAAAAAGTGAGTGATTATGATTTTTGGAGTTTTATGTTCTTTTTGCCATTTCGTAAATTTCCAGAACACAAAACCCGTGTGTTGTCAGCTGCTGAGGAGGTGATTGGCGTTAAGGAGGGTGTGATCAAACCTGTAACTGACAAAGAAAACCATCCTGATGATATTCGAAAACCCCAATTGGAGGATGGGAAAAGAGACGATGCTGCTAAGAAGACAAATAACACAACCCCTATCTTAGAAGAGCAGGTAATACGTCGACTAGGGTGACGATTGGTTTGTTTGTTAAAGAAATTAATTAAGATTTTCTTACTCAAGCTGTCAACAGCGGTCGTTTGGTTTTTATATATTGCCCCTGCAGGATCTGTGAAAATTTTTCTTTAATCTGATAGTTTTTTTTTTTTTTTTATGTCGCAGTATTGTTTCTGGGGTTTGTAGACTTCTATTCTTCATTTCTCTGGAATGAGTACTTTAACTAGTTTTTCCAAGAAAACTTCATATTTATTCAGTCTTTTCTCATCACTTCATGTGCTAGTTTGATGATTCAAATTTGATTTCCATCATGAATTATTTAGAGCAGGGAGCTCATAGTAATAAACATGGGGTGACCATCTTGTGTCATGGTTTTGGTGATGGAGTACATATGGCCATATGAGCATTGAAAACTTGGTGTTACTATTCTTCTATCTTTCGTTTTGTTTTCTTAAACGATATGATCATTTCATAAATATTTTATTAATTGTAAGTAGGACAAAAGTTCAATTATGATAGGACAAGAGATTGCAAATAAGGTTGGTAAGGACTAATTACAGATAGAATTCTGCATAGGAGCTAGGGGATATTTAGCATAAAAGATGGCATGGGCAGGGATTGAACTTGTAACTACTAACTTGAGATCCAGGTAGCATAAATCTGTTTTAGAGCATACATAGGATTTTGATTTGGCCACATAGTTTTGATTGAGGATGTTACACCAACTTGTCTAATTTTATTGTCAATGTTATTGGAGAAGTTTTTGTTGTAGGGAACGTGGTTCTTCACTTATTTAGAATTATATCCTCACTTTGATTAGAATTTTCTGGACAGATAAAGAAAAACGACAGAACAAATAAGATGACAGCAAAAACTGATATTCAGAATCATCAAACGACAATCACATATAAGCATAATTCTAAGCAAACAACATCTGATGCTATTGTTCGTCAGCTTAAAGATCAACTAATACAAGCACGAGTATATCAAGGTCTTGCATCAATTAGAAGCAACCCGCATTTGATTAGGGAGCTTCGTGTTCGGATAAGGGAAGTGCAACGAGCACTTGGTGAAGCTACTAAAGATTCGGAGCTATCAAAGAAGTAGGTGCTTTAAATTTTAGCATTCATTACACTAATGTGCTCTTCATTAGAGTGTTGGCTTTAAATAGATTTTACTTGGCATTGTGTGTTCTAGTGCTTATGAGAAATCAAGGGCATTGGAGCAGGTTCTAGTGAAGGGCAGACAAATACAAGATGATTGTTCTGCTATCGTGAAGAAGCTTCGTGCAATGCTTCAGTCTACTGAAGAACAGCTTCGAGCTCATAGGAAGCAGGCTATGTTTCTTAACCAACTTGCAGCAAAAGCCCTACCCAAAGGCTTGCACTGCCTTCCCTTGAAGCTTTCAATTGAGTACTACTCTTTAAATGCAAGCCAGCAGAGCTTTCCGAATCAACAGAACCTTGAAAACTCTGATCTCTATCACTATGCGCTTTTTTCAGATAATATATTAGCAGCAGCGGTGGTTGTGAATTCCACTGTGTTTAACGCCAAGGTGAGCACATGAAACCACAATCAGTTTTGGAGTATTTGTATGATAATTTCTATGAATCTTAATTTCCTTAACTTGCAGAAATCTGGGGATCATGTTTTCCACATTGTAACTGATAGGCTGAATTATGCTGCAATGAAGATGTGGTTCTTAGCCAATCCGCCTAAAAATGCTACTATTCAAGTTCAGAGTGTTGAGGAGTTCACTTGGCTAAACGCAAGCTACAGTCCCGTTCTAAAGCAGCTTCATTCTCAGAACATGATTGATTATTACTTCAAGACTCAACGTGGTAATTCTGATCCAAACCTGAAATACCGCAACCCAAAATACCTGTCGATTCTTAACCACTTGAGATTTTACCTTCCTGAAATCTTCCCAAAGCTTGAGAAGGTTGTGTTTTTGGATGATGATATTGTGGTGCAGAAAGATTTGACTGGACTTTGGGCAATTGATCTGAAAGGAAAGGTTAATGGTGCAGTAGAGACATGTGGAGAGAGTTTTCATAGGTTTGATAGATATCTCAACTTTTCAAATCCTATGATTACTAAAAACTTTGACCCTCGGGCTTGTGGGTGGGCCTATGGGATGAATGTCTTCGATTTAGCTGAGTGGAGGAAACAAAATATCACAGAAATCTATCACTTTTGGCAAAGAATGGTAAGCACAAATTCCTCCCACAGCTCCCTTATTTTTATGTTATGCTTTTGATGGCGCTTCTTAGTTAAGCTGTTTCCACGTCTTAAAAATTGCATGGATTATACGTTTGCATTGTTAAAAGATCACAAAGTAATTGACATCTTTTAAATTTAAAGGATAATGCTACATTAAAACACTCAAATAAAATCCCATTTTTTTGGATTTTATGCATTCTTGTGCATTTTTTTACATGCTTTAATAACTCGTATAAAATGGTTTTTAAGCATCTTCTCTCCGAATATTTTTTCAGAAAAATTACAGAATAATCTCTCATTTTTTTTGAGACATTGTTGTTGAAAACCCATGACAACTGCTTATCTTAGATTTCTCTAAATTACAACGCAAGCTAATCCTGTGTAGTCTTCTTAACTTATGCTTCATTTGGGATAACTTTTTAATTGCTTTTTAAAGCATCTTTCTAGTTTAAAAATTAAAATTTTTATACTAGAAAGTTGTTTTAAGAAACAGCAAAAAAGCCGTCCCAAACAAAGTCTTAGTACGGTGAACCGGTTTTTACTCTCTGCAGAACCAAGATAGAAGCCTGTGGAAGCTGGGAACTCTTCCTCCAGGTCTGATTACTTTTTGGAAGAGAACATTCATCTTGGACCGGTTCTGGCATGTGCTTGGCCTCGGTTACAATCCTAATGTGAACCAAAGAGATATCGAACGAGCAGCAGTCATTCACTTCAATGGAAATCTGAAGCCTTGGTTAGAGATTGTCATTACCAAATATCGCAACTATTGGTCCAAGTATGTCGATTATGATCAGGTTTATCTCAGGGAATGCAACATCAGCCCCTGAGTCCTTAATTTCCCAGCTTATATTCTTTCGAGTCCTCTGTTTCTTTGATCTACAATGAAATCTTTTAGTTTTACGAAACTATGTGCAGATATATTGTACATGATTTAGAGCTACTTCTGCAACTTTTTTGCTGTAGCAAAAGTATTTTTGTTGTCTCCTAACAGAATTGATAAGCTCATGTCTGCGTGCAGTGTATATTTAGGAAAGAATTCCGTTAATATCACCGAGTAAATGAAGAAGCTTTCAAAAATTTAATGCCCGTTGATGATAGCTGGAAAGAAATAAAAAAATGTGATCGTCCCCACATTGCCCAGCTGTCCACGTGAATTCCTTAGCTGTGCCTGAAATGGGGTCCGCACATGCGTTAGTAGATTAGCCGTCGGTGTCAAAGCCGTGCTCCTTTTATTATCCTTCCTCTTCTTGTTTCTTGTCGGCATTGGTGTTTCGTTAATTCTAATGTTATTATTGTTAAGGGCATCTTCAACGGGAAAAACTCATTTTTCACTTAAAAATACAGTAAAATTTTAAAATACAATAATTCATATTAAATCAAACTCCATGTCTTATTCATCTTACTTCAAAGGAACTGTTTTTTTTCCTCTATCGCACATAGGGGTGTCAATATTTGGAACAATTATTATGTCCTCTGTAAAGACAGGGACATGGTTTAACAAAAGGAGTAATTATTATGATCTTAACAGAGTACAGAGCCGGCTATTTATAGCCTAGCTCTCATTACAAACACATGTAAGTGTGTACAGGTTATTTATGACACTAATATATGACCTATTACAAGTAGCCTTTAATACACACCCTCAAGCTTATGGTTTTTGATGAACCGTGAGCTTGTCACGAAGAATCTGATACCGAGAGGTAGAAAGTTGTTTGGTAAAAATATCGGCCACTTGATCTTTTGTAGAGATAGGGAATATATTGATCGTCTTCGAATTTATGTGATCTCGTATGAAATAGTTATTGATCTCGATGTGTTTTGTTCGAGCATGAAACACTGGATTGTTGGCCAGTGCAATTGCAGATGTACTGTCACAATATAGAGTTGTCGGCATGGTAAGAGAGATGTTGAAGTCAAGTAATAGTCTGCGCAGCCAAATGATGTCTGTAAGTGCCGTAGCAATGGCCCTATATTCCGCTTCAGTGGATGATCTTGCCACAGTATGTTGCTTCTTGACGCTCCATGACACTAGGGTGTGTCCAAGAAACGTGCAGTATCCAATCGTGGATCTTCTCGTATCTTTGTCTCCAGCCCAATCGGCATCCGAGAATGATTGTAACACAAGATCACCCTGCGTTATAGGCAAACCATAAGTTAGTGTTCCGCTAATATATCTTAATAACCTATGCAACAATAGAAAATCTAAAGACATCGGATTATGCATGTGTTGACAAAGTGAATTGACAACAAATGAGATGTCCGGTCGAGTAAGCGTGAGGTATTGAAGTGATCCCACTAGATGCCTGTAGAGCTTAGGATCGTTCCCGAGAAATTCCAGCACCTGTGGAGCCGGAGGTTTTGTATATAATGGATTGGCCAACGGTTTACAATTGGACATTCCAACTGTTTCGAGAATGGTTTTGGCATATTGAGACTGAGAGAGAAAGAAGGAATTATTGGTTCGGTTGATCTATATGCCTAAAAAGCTATGGGCAAGACCCAAATGCTTCATATCAAATTTGGTCTTCAATTGATTTATGGTGGATGTGATCATCTTGTCGTTATTGCCCGTGAGCAATATGTCATCTACATAGATGACCATGAACAGTTGCACATCGTCTTTGGAGAAGAGGAACATAGAGCTGTCTGCTTTGCCAGCGACAAACCCAATCGACTGGAGGTGATTGGATAGCATATGAAACCACATTCGAGGAGATTGCTTCAAACCGTAAATTGTTTTATTGAGTTTGCACACATAGTTTGGTTGAGTGTCATCCTCGAATCCTTTAGGCTGTTTCATAAAAATGGTTTCATTTAAATTACCATGTCAGAAAGCATTTGTTATATCAATCTGATGAACCGACCAATTATAATGAATAGCTATTGTAAGAAATGTGCGAATGGTAGTAAACTTAGCTACGGGGCTGAACGTCTCGAGATAGTTCACCCCATATTGTTGGGTATTTCCTTGTGCAACCAATCTCGCTTTGAAACGAGCCACCGTGCCGTCTGAGTTGTATTTGGTACGAAAGGTCCATTTGCTTCCTAGCGGAGATGTATTTGGAGGAAGAGGTACAAGATCCCACGTTCCCTGTCGTTGAAGTGCATAAAATTCATCTGCCATTGCCGCTCTCCAATGACTGTGTTTGCTTGCTTCTTGATATGTTGTTGGATCGGACACCATGTCTGTAGTAGGTGACTCCTGCATATGCAGTAAGTTAAGACGTTGAATGGGTTTCAATTTACCTGATTGTAATCGTGTAGTCATGGGATGTTTAGATAAATTGGGTCTGGTGACAGGCATATCGCTGGATTGTATGGTTTCACGTTGTGTGTTGCCAGACCTGCCCGTTATGTTATGAGGTAAGTTAACAGCTTCCTGAGGCATCGTAGGTGTCTGCTGGGAATTGTGATATGTTGTCGGATGACTAGTGGGATCCGAAGGTGCAGCTACGTGTGTTGGAACCAGCATGGACGGATTTGATAGCATTTGTTCCGGTGCAGTAGGCTGAGGATCAGAATGCTGAAAAGGAAATTTACTTTCATCAAAAATTACATGCCTTGAAACAACAATTTTATTAGTATTAAGATCAAGACATTTATATCCTTTGGATATAGATGAATAACCCAGAAATACGCATTGTCGAGAACGTGGTTCGAGCTTATGTCGTTGAGCGGGTGGTATCCACGGAAAGCATGCACATCCAAAAATTTTGAGAAATGTGTAATCCGGCTGTTTATTGTATAACAATTGAAGAGGTGAACTGAGCTTATTATGTATGGAGGGCAATCTATTTATGATATAGGATGCTGTGAGGACAGCATCTGGCCAAAACGTATATGGCATTGATGCCGTATGTAATAGAGTTCTGGTCATTTCTATGAGGTGCCGATGTTTACGTTCCGCCGATCCGTTTTGTTCTGGCGTGTAAGGACAAGATGTTTGTTGTTGAATGCCATGTTGATTGAGAAAGTTTGCAAAGTTTGAATTTAAATACTCTTTCCCGCCGTCAGATCTTAGACATTTGATTTGGTAGTTGGTTTGTTTTTCAACCTGTGTTTTAAATTGAACAAACTTGAAAAACACATCAGATTTATTGCGTATAGGAAAGACCCAAGTAAATTTTGAAAAATCGTCGATAAAAGCTACGTAATACAAGAATCCTTGATGAGAGGGAACCGGAGAGGGTCACCAGACATCCGTATGTATAAGCTGTAAAGGAGTTAACGAACGACTTGCAGTATGAGAAAAAACTAGTTTGTGGCCTTTGGAGGCTATACAATTGTCACAAACAGATACATTCTTGGGAATATTCAAAGATTTATTTGTATTAGAAACTAAACGAAGCGTTTGGTAATTGGTATGCCCAAGCCGCTGGTGCCACCATGAAGCCGGGCCAGAGACCGCAGCTAGCGCCTTCTTATTCATCGGAGATTTGATTGTACTGATCGGATAGAGTCCCCTTCTACTTGGTCCCGAGAGAATGGTGTGATTTGTCTTCAAGTCCTTGATAATGAACTCGTTAGTATCAAAATAAACAGAGACATTGTTGTCTTTTGTTAATTGAAAAATAGACAGCAAGTTATATGAAAGATTTGGAACATGAAATATAGATTGAAGTTTCAACTTACTGCTAGGTGTAGGCAGAATACCGTTGCCAGAATGTGCAATAGGTATGTTTCTGCCGTCACCTATGGTGATATTGTCATTACCAGTATATGAGGTGGCTTGAGAGACATTGTCCATAGAGTGAGTGAGATGTGCCGACGCACCAGAATCCAGGTACCAGTCCTGATTTTCTTGTTCCGTTGGCGCTATCAGTGCTCTGGATGAGGTGTTATGCGTCTCCGGAGGATTAACGGTCAGGTTTGATCGATGCCAGCAGTTGTTTGCTGTATGTCCCCTTTTATTGCAAATCTGACACTGAACTGGCTGCCCGGAGCTTGTTCTGGATGTTTGAGATGAATTTCGTCCTCTTGTTCGTTTTCCTCTGCCCCGAAATGTATACAGAGCGGTAGACGATTCTTGCAAAGTTGTATTTCTCAGCGAATCCGCCTGAATATTAATCTCCTCGCTAATCAGAAGCGAGTAAAGATTATCCAGATCTATCGGATGAAGCATCGTGCGGATTAACGTTTTGAACGCATTGTATGACGATGGAAGCCCATTCAGCGTGTATAAGGTGATATCTTCTTGATCAAGATTCATCCCTGCCGCTGAGAGATTATCGGCGATAGTCTTGATTTGAGTAAGGTATTGAACCATAGATTGATTGTTCATTCTTATATATATTGTGTAGCTCATTGCGTAACTGTATCACTCTTGATCTATTCGACGACTGTAGACGTCGTTCGATGGTCGCCCAGATCAGAGAAGTTGAATCAAGGTTAATGACATACGGTAAAATAGTTGGTGAGATCGTTGAACAGATCGCTGCTGCTAGGTTCTGATCCACAAGAACCCATTCTCTATATTTCGGATTTGTCTCTTGACGCCCCTCAGGTAGATCAACGCACCTGGCCGGTGGAGATGCCAACTGCTCCAAGAAATCTGAAAAACCATTGGCCGTGAGGAGTTTGAGGATTTGTGAGCGCCAAACTGCGTAGTTCTCAAAGGTTAACTGAGTCGATACTATGATCTTGATGTTAGAGATCACAAATTTGAGAGCAGTCGGTATATTGTACTCCTTGGCGATGGTATCATTTGGGGTTGATGATAGCGATGTGCCTGAATCCTCCATGTGAACGCAGATCTTCTTTAGATCTGTTGAAGAACACGAAGAAGCGGCAGAATAACGATTGATGGAGAACGAGCTGTACGAATCAAGAAAGAACTTCTTGAGCCGAGCTCTGATACCATAAAGACAGGGACATGGTTTAACAAAAGGAGTTATTATTATGATCTTAACAGAGTACAGAGCCGGCTATTTATAGCCTAGCTCTCATTACAAACACATGTAAGTGTGTACAGGTTATTTATGACACTAATATATGACCTATTACAAGTAGCCTTTAATACTCTGACCTGACGTAGTTCTAGGTTCGGCCGCCAATAACATGTCGTCACGTGTTCTCATATTTGATCGCGCGGCCCGACGACTTGACCCGGACCGGAACCCAGGATTGCTATGTTCGCGTATTGCTAGGTATTACTCGATATTGTTAGGTATTACTCATTATTGCTAGGTATTGCTTGACAATAACGAGAAATACCGCTCTGTGAAGACCAATACCGAGCAATACTGAGAAATACTGAGTTTTTCTAAAAAACTCGGTATTGCTTGGTATTTCACGATATTATTCGGTATTTGTCTTCACATAATGATATTTCTCGTTATTGTCGAGCAAAATCGACCAATACCTAGCAATGCCGAGCAATACCTAACAATATTGGGTTGTCATTGATTTAAAATACGCACGAGCGACATACCCATTATTCGTCGGGTCGGGTCCGTGGTTTTGTGCTTGCTACGTGGCGCGATCTCAGTGGTGACCGAACGTAGAGCTACGTCCAGTCACCGGACCAAATAAAAGATCCAATATTTGACACGACAAGAAAACCCGACCCTAAAAATTTGGGTTGGATCGACCCGGAAAATCTTGGTTGGACCCGACCCAATTTTAAAATGGGTCGGGTTTGGTTCCCGGATTCAACCCATTTGAAAAATGGGTTGGGTTCGGGTTAACCCGACAGGTTGCCGGGTCAACCCGCCAACCCGTTTAACTTGAACTGCCCACAGCTGCCCAACCTGCCCGCCTGCCAGCTACCGTCCATGTGCGCTGCCCTAGCTGCCCCCACTCCCACCTGCCAGCTGCGCATGCGCGCGCCCCGCTGCTGCCCTAGTTGCCCCCGTCCACCCGTTGCCACGCGCTCGCCCGCTCGCCTGCGCGCTCGCCCGCGCAACCGCTCGGTGTCCGCCTGCTACCGTTCACGCCCGCGTCCGAGTCAGGTCAACCCGTGTTGGGTAGGGTCAACCCGACAACCCGCCGGGTCAAGTCCGAGTTCGGATTTTCGACACAATTATCTACCCGGGTCGGGTTAGGGTTAACCCATTTGAACCCGGGTCATTTTCGGGTTCGACCCGAACCCGACACGTGACCTGAAATTGACACCCCTAATTGTGCATTTCTTCTGCAAATCATCTAAGCTAATTTTTTGGTGTAGGTGAATAGTGCGATGTCAATATTGACATGCAATGTTCACTCTTGGAGATTACTCAGATTAGCGGACAAGTTTGTGTTTGATTTGATCATTTAGCGGACGACATACATTTGTTAGTGTTCGGATTTGAATGGTCTTAATAGTTCGTCGGGATTTTAGCTAATATTAATTCTCTTAGTTTAGTATCATAATCAACATCTTAGCACTAGCATTTGGTTTGATCCATATATGCGGGGCCAATCTCATGAAAACTCACTTTTAATGTCCATTTTGAAAATTGTTTAAAATATAAAACTTATTTGCAGTAATTATATCTATGATATATTAGATGTAATATTTTGTTATTAATTAACATTATTTGAGATAGGTTTTTAATTATTTTTTAAAACAAATTTATAATAAAAAACTTTTTAGAACTAAAAATTTTTATACTAAAAAATTATTTTAAAAGGCAGTAAAAAAATAGTCCCAAACAAAATCTAAAATTGCACGTCTAATTATAACTCAATATTTATTCTAGTAATTTTAAGTCCTTTATTTTCTTAACCATTATATGTTGAATATTTTTTATTGTTGTCCTCATTTGTAACTTCAACGAATTATATATTCTCCAAGCAAGAAATCAAGAGATAGATCGGAGATCACTCTTGCCTCCTCGCTCCTCCTCGACCACTGTCTGTGCTCCACCAGACCTCTACCTGAGGCCCGTACTTCTATCGGATCACCACCTGAGGCCCGGACTTCTGCTGGACCACCACTTGAAGCCCGAACTTCTGCCAGACCACCACTTGAGGCCCTCCACTTGAGGCCCTGTGCTCCATCAGGCCACCACATGAGGTCGGACTTCTGCCGAACCACCACTTGAGGCCCTGAGCTCCACCAGGCCAACACCTGACGCATGGAGTTCTACCAGACCACCACTTAAGTAGCGAACTTCTGCCGGACCTCCACCTGAGGCCAAGAATTTTACCGGACCACAACCTGAGACTCAGACTTCTACCGTGCCACCACTTGACTCCCAAAATTCTCCCGGAGTACTGCCATTCTACTACGTTCTTTCAGACCACTGTCTCCTGCCGACTATGGTCCTTTCGACCTCCATCACTAGAAAACGGTCTTTCTGACCCCGGTTTCCTGCCTAATACGGTCTTTCTGCCCCACTTTCCTGCCTAATACGGTCTTTCGGACCCCTATCTCCTATATACTATGGTCTTTCTTACCTCCATCACCAGATAACGGTCTTTCTGACCCCAGTCTCCTACCAACTATAGTCTTTCAGACCCATGTCTCGTGCCGACTATGACTATGTTGATTATTGTAACTCCCACCATGTAATGCGCTATAAATGATGTATATTTGTGACATCAAGCCAAGGCCTTCTCCCTAAGAAGGGCCTCATTTGTAATCAACCGCAAATACTAGTGGATTCATTCAAATTGGGCAAGATACCGTGATTTTTTCCCCTTTTCAGGGGTTTCCACGTAAAAACTCTAGTGTCTCTTATGAATGCCACTATCTCTCTCTCTCTTATATGCTTATGTGTTGAATCTTCGTACAATGCTAAGACGTTAAACTATATATTTCTCTACCACCACGAATACTCCAGAACACAACAACTCTCATCTGATAAAATGACTTTTTTACTCTTAGGCTTCGTTTGGTTACCAGTGCCTTCTTAGAAAAAGGTAGTTTTCAAAACTTTGATATTGAGAGAATGGAGTTTTGTAACGGAGAAGTCAATATTAAGAGCTTCTGAAAAGAATACAAAAATACAGTTCCGTGAAAAACAATTTTACATACAAACAACAACTCAAAAACATATTTACCGTTTCTGTTTCGAAACGGCAAAAATAAGCCGCATCAAACTAGGCCTTAGTTGCACTACAAAGCCATATCTTTAGTTCCAAGTCTAAGCGGCTGCAGCATCAAAATTATCCAATATAAATATTAGTTCGAATGGAGGCCCAACCAAATCCCAAACTAGTCATAAGCCTAATTCATAGGGCCATTACGCATAGCGTGGTAAAAAAAAAAGGCTATGCTAAGGACTTTGGGTTTTGTTTTAGACAGCTTTTTTTACAGCTTTTTATAACAGATTTTAGTAAAATTTTCTCAACTAGAAATTTTGTACTATAAAGAAAATTGTTTTAGAAAATTGTATGAAAGATGTTCCAAAGAAGCCTTGACCTTTATTCTGGCAGTTAGAGAAAAGATATAGAGGCAGTTTTAGGGGGGGATGTGCCCCCTCTTAAAATGGTCGTTTGGATATAGGATTTATGCAGGATTTGAGTGAGATTTGGCCGAAGAAGCGCACAAATGGAAGAAAGATGATTACCTTGGCAACGAGGAAGCTCACGTTGTCGTTACTTCCAATTGAACAAACTAACGACGTGGAGGTGGGATTTCGGATCCAACGAGAAGCAACGTCGTAGGAGGCAAAGAAGTTATTTAGCGACTAGTTCAAACCTTTACTTGTATGCGAAGGAGGCAAAGGAGAGAGGCAAAGGAGAATAACAACAAACAACAAAGAGGAAAAAGCAAATGGCTTTGATTTCTTTATCTTTATTACTATTATTTTTTTGAAAAAAAACTTATTTATTCAAATAATTTAAAATTGACATATTAAAATTATTATTTATTTTTTAAAATAAATTACAGTAATATTTAAATATATTATTTTTATTTAATCATATCAGACGCTCTTGATTAAATTTTTTATGCAATATATATTTTTATGTTAACAACTCTATTTTTTTTAAACGACCCATATCAATCCGAAGCCCAAATGAAAATTGTTAAAGATATTTTTAAAATCTATAATTATTGACCCTCCAAAAAAAAATTCTAACTCGACCACTTAGAAGATATATGCAAAATAAATATGTGCATGAATACGTCTTTAGAAATTTTATCTAACCAAGCATGATTTTCGGTGTAATATTTGAGTTTGAAACCTATGAAATCAATCCAAGATCATCCTAACTCTATTTTTTTTTTTTTTTTGTAAACTTATATAGACGAATTAAACATCTTAACAAGATAAATCCACCGATACCAAAAGTTTTGCTTTTTAAATCCGGGTCTAAGTTACCGCAAATCGAACAGAAGCATAATTAGAAACTTTGTGACATTAATTTAATAATTATATGTTCTCCAAAGCTTACGTGCTCAAAACCACAAGGATTATCTAGATGAGGCGAATTCAATGACTGTAAGATAACTTAAAACTTATATCATTAAGATGCTTAAGCACATAAAGAATATTCTATTATCATAGGAATCAACATGAGTGATCCGATAATGTTTTAAGATTTTGGCTAAATATATCAAAATGTCGCTAAAATTTTTATAAATAACCCTTTATAGTTCATACGAGTGGAGGTTGAAGCTAAAATCTAGACTTAGATTAAAACTTAATATTATTTGATGTTTGATGATGATGATCGTTATCAATAAGCACAATAATCCAACTAAGATCTCCGAACAATCATCTCCTCACTATGATCATCTGACCATTGTCACATACATGACTATAGTATATATATATATATAGACTATCGTCGTCCAACCACCATCTCTCATATCTTTGTCAGTAATATAGTTAATGCATGACAACGCCTAAATGGCTAATTCTTTTCATAGACATAGATTCCAACACACACATCATTGACACAAATTTTAATGCCGACCGGCTTTATATCACTTCTTATTGTTAACAATATTGATACAAGTTATTGATTGTAAGGTTGATGTTCATTGTTAGCCCCAACATTGATGCTTGTCGACTTTTTGTCTATCGTCATTTGTTACCAGCAACATCGACACATGTACCAACTAAAAAATTTCAAAAAATGAATATGATTGAAAATATTAAAGTCTGTATTGGAGCACTACGACGTCGAAGTGCTCCAATACAGACTTTCATATTTTCAATTAAATTTGTTAGATGAAAATTTTAGGTTGCTATATATAGCACTTGTCATTCCCAAGAAGCCCGATGCACATTACCGACATCAACTCTAACTTACATCAACATCAAGATTCATACTAAACTTCACAATCATTTTTCTCCTCAAACTATCCATTAAAGCAACTCCAATACCTCAAGATGACTCCAAGTTCCAACATGGGATCATCCTCCATTTTGTATCAAAAAATGATCTGTCCCGCCAACTTGACCCAGAACCTACCCGAAAAATTTAAGTTTAGGTTGATCCGTTTAATAAACAGGCCAAATTTGGATTGTGCATTTCAGCCCGTTTATTAAATGTATCGGGTTAAGGTTGACTCGCTAACCAGATTTTGACTCGAAAAAGTCCCTCTTAATATTTTTTTCCAAATTCTTTTGTTTGTTGCCATGATCTCCTCATTTTACATCAATTAATCTAAAACATATGGCTAACAAGTTAATAAAAATATTTTTTTAATTAAAATAGGTTTTCAAGTCGGTTTTGATTGCTAGCAAGTCAGGTTCGGATCTACCTTTTTTATCGTTTTATTAAATGGGTCGCGTTCAAGTGGACGAGATTCTTGTCTGTCAATTTAGGGTCTAACCCGAACCCGTGTCGTGGACCCATTTTGACACCCATATTTTCATAGTTCATATCTCACATATTTTATCAATGTTTCTTAATTATATGGAAGGATATAATTTCTATGCAATGACATATTAAAAAAAAATCATTTCAATTGAAGCAGATCTTATTTTTAAAGATTTTTTCCTGTAAATATTTTGTCATCTTTAAAAACCTTCTTTTATATGTGCATTGAATATTTGTATAGCATTAAACTTTTTTTTTTTTTATGCCGTTAATATTCTATCACACACAGAATATATATATATATATA
>NW_021319309.1:6126098-6188343 GCF_001605985.2 Dendrobium catenatum | reverse complement strand
GGCTCGTTGGATTCGTCTCGTCGAGCCGTTCGATTCGAGTATAAGCTCGTCAAAATCGGAGTCCGTTTGGTAACTCAAATAGTGGTTTGAACCTTCCAACAGCGCTTTGGATCCATGATTTGGACCCATTTGGGCTCGGATTGGGTTGATCTTGGTGTCGTTGGGTTCGTATTTCCGAGACGCTCAGTTTGATTGTAAGCTCGCTGAAAAAGGAGTTCGAGTTCTCCCAGAATTAATTTTTGAAGTTTCCAACTAGCTTTTGCCTCGAGATTCGTGCCCGATCAAGCTAATTTTGCATGACGTATCAAAGGTATTTATCCGCTGCCACCTCTTGTGAGATTTTTGACGGCGTAACTAATTTCACGGCGAGCCTATCAGCAATCAGCGTCATAGGTGTAATACCCACAATTATTTTCTCCCCACTTAAGAGGTCGCGCCATAGGGGTGTCAATTATTGACACGACACGACAACCCGACCAGAAAAATCCGGGCTAGGGTTGACCCGTTTTACAAAAGGGTCGGGTTCGAGTTTAAATTTTAGACCAATTTAAAAAGGGTTGGGTTCGGGTCAACCCGGTAACCCGAAATATACTCGAGATGACCTGCATACACCTTCGCCCGTTTTAATTTTTCCCGCATGGGAGGGAATCGAGGGACCGAATGTCCTTTCGCGTCATCGCCTGACCAGGCAGACCAGCAATCCACGTAGCATGGCAAGTTGTCCGCATCATTCAGGGATTGGACTGCGGGTGCAGACCAGCCGTCAGGCCTGTCTCCGCAAGGCCTCTGGCCCCCTGCGCGCCTGCACCGACGTTAATCCCACACAGTCACATGCGAGGACCTCACTGTCACCTGCATTGCCTGAGAGTCGTCGCCTGGCCGGTGGCTAGCCTGGCCCTGCCTATCGTCGGTCGAGCTAGACCCGCCCCGTTGAGCTCCATATGGCAAATCAGAAAACCCGCACGTGATTTCTAGCTCGCGGGTCGGGTTGCGCCAACCCGGTTACCCGTACAGGTCGGGTCTGAGTTGACAAACCTAACCAGTTTGCAAAATCGAGTTGGGTTAGTGCAACCCATTTATGGCCGAGTCGTTGGGTTCAACCCGACCAGAACCCGACCCGTTGACCCGAATTGACACTCCTATCGCGTCATAAGAGAGGGGAATCAAACATGGTTTATAGGGTTCCCAGCCATGCTTGCCCATCAACCAGCTAAGCCTAGTGGGATATTTTGATCAATTTTTCTTAGAATATTTAATAAAATATTCGCAATAAAAATAATTATTAAATCTCACTGCTGTCTATTAATGTTCATTCTTCGATAAAATAGGGCTAAATTTGATTCAAGTTTAAAAATAAATAGTTAATTTAAAGATAATTAAAATCATACAAATTTTAATAAAAGGTTCTTATTGGAGAATAAGAAAATATAAATATAACAGAAAAAAAAACTAAATAAATACTTTGATAAAAATTTTGATCACGTTGAATTTCAGAATTAAATACTACTTTTATAAAAATTTAGATCACGTTGAATTTCAGAATTATACATATAATTTAAGATAAATATAATATATTAAAATAATATTATACTTATTTTAAAATAAATAGATTTTAAAAATTATAAAATTCATCATCAATTTTTTCAATATGATTTATTTTTTTGGAGTAGTTTTGTTTTTCAATAGATATAAAATATAAATGAATCATTAAAACTTATCCGTCACCTTCTCCCCAATATTTGGGTTTTTAATTAATCTCGTTGTCCGAGAAAACCTCTCTTTCCTTCTATAACTAGCTAGCTCTCCATTCAAATCTAGCCAAGGCTTCCCCTCTAGATTCCATTGAAACCTCCATTTAAAGCGACTCCCACTTGCATCGATCTCAATGGATGGACAAGGCCACAACAGACCGCCGCCACCCTCCGGCGACGTTCCCCATTTGCCCAACTTCGCCGCCGACGCAGACCCCAATCTCTATCCCGAGCAGGTAGTGCATCAACCACAGCCCGGTCGATGCTACTGGGCCGATCAATACCGCGAGATGGAGGAAACCACAGATTTCGAGAAGCAAAGGATCCCTTTAGGCACCATCAAGAGGATTATGATGGCTGACGAAGACGTGGATATAGTCTCCAACGAGGCGCCTGTGCTATTGGCACGTGCCTGCGAGATGTTCATCCTCGAGCTCACCCACAAGGGATGGGCTCACGCCGACCAGAGGTGTCGTCGGACTATCAAAAAGGAAGATATCATTGCTGCAGTGAACGAAACAGATTATTGTGACTTCCTTGTGCCTACAATAACCACTGAGGAGCCCACGGAACCAGATTCTTTTGAACTTGCTACTGGTCCGGCTGATTTGCTGAGCTAGAATGAGGTGGCCTTTCCTTATGCTGCTGCCCTTCTCCAGCTTTTCGTAGTTAAATTGCTATTTTTTTTCTAAACTTAGTTTATATATGCTTTATGTTTCTAATATTTGTAATATGTGCTTTGAGATTCGCGAAGGAATGTTTTAGTTGTCTAAATAAATGTGGAGATGTGTTATGCCTCCTGAAAATTTTTATTATTTATGTGTATAGGTTGATGCTTGCATAATGTTAATATATTATTTTTTTTTCTATTGTTTTTGTGTGAGTTGGAAACTTAGAGAATTAAATTTAGAATCATCGGGGCACTAATTTTTTTTAAAAACTTATAGACGAATTGAACATTGAAGAAATCGAGCGACGGGATCAGGAAAGAATAAGAACAGAGAAAGAAGACAGGAGGAAATAAAACCTCTAATTAATATCATATAGAATACATGTATATATAGACTTATGAGACAACCTTTTGTTACATAAGAACCAATATCAAAGTGTCACCTCAGCAATAAAGAAATGGTACAATATTTATATTTTGTTGTGTACTAATAAACATGTTGATGAAATAAGTCCAAGGAAACCAAAAGTTTTTTATGTGGGTCTAAATAAGCTTAAATCAAATATTTAAATCATAGTAATAAACTTTATGATATTAATCAAAGAACTAAATGATCTACTTAATCTTTTTCATGCATTGTTAAAAAACTCGACTGCTTTTTCCCGTGGCGACTTGGAGGCGATTTCTAGGGTTTCCTCTGCTTCGCTTATCTGTGGCGTTCCGACTAGTTTTCTCCGGTGATTTCGTCTCCTTTTCTTAGAGCCTTGTTTTTTATTCTATATCTTGTCTCTGGTTTGGTTTTCCTGGCGTTTTTGGTGTGGGATGATGACGGTTTCGTCATCATCAAACCCAAATCCTCCTCTTATGGCAGGGAAAACTAGATCCTTTAAAGAGGCCCTTGCTGGGGGTTCTTGCTCTGCTCCGAAACTGAGTTTTATCAAAGCTTCTTATAAAGGTGTTCCTGCGTTGCTTTTCGAGGATAATGTTGTTGAACAACTCGCTGCTCCTTTTGCATTTACTTTAGTTGGTAAATTTATTTTAAGACGGCCTAACATAGATGTGATTCGGAAATTCTTCGTGAATCTCAAACTCTCTGGAAAAAAAAAAAAAAGTAGAATCCTAAAGGTCCAATTTTTTGTTTCAATATATTAATAAATAAAGGCTTTTTCGATTTCTAATTAAAGATAAATAATTAAAAAAATGATTAACTTATATAAGACATTACATTCACAATTTCGTATTTAATTTTGTTGGTTTAACTAGATGAATAAACACTATTAAATTGTAATTTTCATTGATTAATATATGGGCTTTAGATCCCAATTCTCCCAAAAAAAAAAAATCTAGTTTTACTTGTTTCATTCTCAAATTCGCTCTTTTATAAACTAGAAATAAATATTTTTTTAAAAATTTCACAATATACATAATATTATATTGCAAAATAAAATATAGCATCAATATTCATTTTCAATTAATTTTGGTATAGTCGAAATTAATATAGAGCAAAATTTAATTTAACTTGAAATTAAAAGATTTAATTTCTAGTTGATAGATAGCCCTTTTTGAAGGATAAAAAAATACATACATAATAGAAAAATATCATATCACGATATTGATCAAAATCTTTTAGCTATGATTTAAAATGAGTGTAATCCATAAAAAATTAATATTTCACTCATCCTAAACAGATTCAAGCTAGGATTAAAAATGCCATCCTAAACATTTTTTTATTAAAATATCTCAATAAGACAATTTTAAAATAAAAATGAATTATTAAAATTCAACGCCTCTTTCATCTATTAATATCCAATTCTCTATAAAATAAAGCTAAAGTTGATTTAAATTGAGATTAAAATAGTTAATTTGGAGTTTAATTAAATTTATTAAAAAATCAATAAAAAATATTAAACCTTATCCGTTACTTTTCTCTCTTAACGTCCGGTCCATATTTTTTCTTACGCCATATTAACGGCTAGCCTCATTTTAAATTTGCAACACGTCCTAGTATTTGGGTTTCTAATCTCCCTGCCCTAAAAATTCTCTCTTTCCTTCTATATAACTAGCTTATCTTCTTCATTCAAATCCATCATCCGCTTCCCCTCTAGATCAGACTAAAACCTCGACTGAAAACGACGCCCACTCGAATCAATCTCAATGGATCAACAAAACTACAACACGCCCCAAGCAATCGGTGATGGCGGCTCTCTGCCCAATCCGGTCGCCGGCGCTGCAACACCCTACCAAGCTACCTATCAGCATTTCTACCACCAGCAACAACAACAAGAACTGCGAACCTTATGGGCCAATCAGTACCGCGAGATCGAGCAAACCAAAAATTTCAAAAACCAGAATCTCCCACTGGCTCGCATCAAGAAGATAATGAAGGCTGACGAGGACGTGAAGATGATCGCCGCCGAGGCGCCGGTGGTCTTCGCACGGGCCTGCGAGATGTTCATCCTCCAGCTCACCCAAAAGGGGTGGACTCACGCCGTGAAGAACAAGCGTCGAACTCTCCAAAGAAATGATATCGCCGCAGCAATCGGCCAAACAGACATTTTTGACTTCCTTGTGGATATAGTTCCGGCTACCGAGGGAGGAGGGGAGGGATAAGGCTGTTCCCAAGGCAATCCTTTGTGGGGAGATTCATTCGTCGCACTACTACATGCAACAGTAATAGAGGTGGCAAAATGAGTGCCCTGCTGCCTTCTATGATGTTGTTGGCCTTCACTAGTTTTCATAGCCTAATTTCTTGAGTATCTAAATTTTTTAAAAAAAAATGACGTGCGGTGTGCGGAGTACAGATACGTTCAGAGGTCAATTCGGATGCGTCAAATTATCCAATACACAATGCATTGTATGATATGATGCATCTGAATTGACCTCCAAACACGTTCTGACTCTGTACATAATAATCTCTCCTAAATTTATGTGGAGATATTTTGCGTTCTCTATTATTATATTATGTGCTTTGGGATTTGTAATTGAAAATGTTCGTTAGTTGATTATATTAGGGTTGCTATATTTTTATTGAATTTTCTAAATTTATTTATTTATTTTACACCTTAATTACATTAGATAACAGTTTTTGTAATCATTTTTTTCAGAAACAAATGATTTCTTTAAATCAAATAAACTCTAGCTAAACTTCCCTCTTCAATCATTAATTAGATGGCTCTCTCACTCTCTTCCTCTCATAATTGAGAGGATGAATGGCAAATCGGAGGAAAGATAATGAGGAGAATCTATATCAACAGAAGAAAAATAGGTCATATGAAGGTAATAATCTACAAGGATTATTAGTTTGTAAATCCTCAATCATTTTAAAACTATTTTAGAATTAGTAACATATTTAAAATTTGCTAAGCAAACATTTAATATACCCAACTATAATCTTTTTTTAGTTGTTTCATGCTCAAATACCATCTGTATAAATCATAAATAAATATTTTCAACAGTTTCACAACATACATAATATTATATTGTAATTGTTGCATCCTGGAATATTCATGGTGGAAGAGAAATATAAAGTTTTGTGTCATAGCTTTGTACGAAGATCATCACACAAAAAGATTAAAGAACAAGGGTGCAACGTTCATAAAAGGCACCATAATTTTTACGTAAAAAGTTTCAGAAATTAAGAAAAATCACGGGATCATTTCCAGTCGAAATGATTCCAATAGCGTTTTTGGTTAATTACAAATAACACCCTTCATTGTAGGAGGGCGTTGGCTCAATATAAAAAATATACATTGCATAAAACACATTAAATAATTGGAGAATCACACGACAATTGTTCTCAAGAGAGTATTATCCTGCTTGTTTTGTTGGTAGGATCGTGGTTGGATGATGATGGTAAAAAGGATCGTAGTTGAGTGATAGTGCTCGAAGCGATCATAATCCGCAAGTGACGGTGGTCGAAGGGACATTATTCTGGCGATGGTGGTCTGACAGACTGTAGTCGAGCGAGGAAGATCAAAAGGACGGTTGTTGGGCGATGGTGGTCAGATAGATTACAGACGGCGAGAAACGTTGGTCCAAAGAACTATAGTCGGGCGATAATGGTCGAAGAGACTATAGTCGGCAAGAGATAGAGGTCAGAAGGATCGTTGTCCGACAATAGTGGTTTGAAAAACTATAGTTGACGGGTGATGGAGGTTGGAAGGGCTGTAGTCGGGCAACTATATGGTCGAGGGGAACGTAGTTAATTGGCTACAATGGTTGGAGGGAGGCTCGTTAGTGGTTTCAAAATGGTGCAAGGGTTGAGCTTCATGATTCTTCAAGCTCCATAACTCTTCCATATTAATTCCCACAATATTGATTCACTACAGGAAAAACGTCATTTTCCGGCGGCCATTTTCAAGGGAAAAATGGCCAAAATTTGTGGGAAATTAGCATTTCCAATGGATTTGTGGCGGAAATCTTTTCGCATGTTTAACGCACGTCGGAAAAGCTTTCCGATGCAAAATAATTCACCGGAAACATTTCCGCCGAATTTGTCGCTATAAAAATATTTCCGACGGGATTTTTTTGCGCCAGAAATTGAAGAAAAAAAAAACTTAAAATTTCAAAAGTAGCTAGACGGTTTGAATTTTATTTAGTCATCCAATTAATGCTCTAAAACTTTCAAAAATTCTTTAGACCTTTGATTTTTGCTTATTTGGGCTCGGATTTGATGTCATTGGGTTCATCTTCTCAATTTAACTACAAGCTTACTAAAATAGTAAAATTGGAGTTTGAATGGTTCCAATTTAATTTCATAATTTTTCAATTCAAGTTTGCATCAAGATTCTTAGATTCATGTCTGATCAAGATAATTTTTTGTCAGTAATATACAATATAGCAATTATATTTATTTTATAATTAATTAAAAAATTAATATTGGGTAGACTCAAAATTAATATAGAGTTAAATTTAATTTAAGTTGAAATTATAAGATTTAATTTTGAGTTGAATTGAACTCATTCAGGTTTTAATAGATAGTTAAATTTCAGCACACCCTCTTGATCATATTGATATCTCGATTCACGGTGAAGCACACTTGTATTGATCTCGATGGATCAGTAAAGCCACTGCACGCTAAAGGCAATCGGCGTCACAGACTTTGTGCCCTACTCTGCCAACTCCGTGGCACCCTACAAAGCCACCTATCATGATCTCTACCAGCAGCAGCAACAACAACAACAACAACTTCAAATCTTCTGGGTCCATACGAGTCATGAGATCAAAGAAACTGGCCGGAGATTTCAAAAACCATAATCTCCCACTAGCTCGCATCAAGAAGATAATGAAGGCTAACGAGGCTCTGGTGGTCTTCACACGTGCCTGCGAGATGTTCATGCTCGTGCTCACCAACAGGGGATTGACTTAATTACGCCGAGAAGAACAAGTGTCGAACTCTAAAAAAAAAAAGATATTGGAGCTGCGATAGGCTGAACAGACATTTTTAACTTCCTTGTGGATATAGTACCAACTACCAAAAGAGAGAAGGGGAGGGAGAAGGCTGTTTCTTATAAGGCGATCCTTGGTGGGCCGGTTGATTCGTTGCACTGCCATATATGTGCAGGCGTGCATCCATATTTGAGGTGGCAAAACTGTATGCCCTACTGCCTTTTATAATGTCGCTGACCTTTCCTACCTTTCACAGTTAAATTATTTTGTTTATCCAAATTTTGGCATGGGTGGGATGATTTTTTATTTACTAGAAAGTTTCTTTAAGAAGGAGTGCATGAGAAAGTCGTCCGACATTAATCTTTAATTTGTTTTTAAAGTGTTTAAAGCTTGACAACTTTCTTAGGTTTCTTAATGCTTTTCAAAATAGATTTTTAACATTTTTGTATTAAAATGCTCATTTAAAAAGCAGTAAAAAAATCGTCCCAAATTAAGCCTAAATAGTTAGGGAGTTCTTTTATGTTATCTATTATTTTATGTTTTGATTGTTATGCATCTCCAATATCTCCTATAAATTTCTATTATTTATATGTGTATATGCTGATAATTGCATAATCTTAACTATAATAAATTTATTTCTATAATAAAATATCTCTTTGATGCAAAGACATTAGCTTTTAGCAATTTATATAATAGATTAAATACTAAGGAGGGAGAAAAATATATGTATAAGTTAGCCAAACAAAGAGATAGGAGTAGTAAGGATTTAGTTCAAGTGAAGTGTATTAAGGATGAAGATCAAAAAATACTTTTCTTAGAAGATGATATTCAACAAAGGTGGATGAGATATTTTGCTAAACTTTTTAATGAAGAGTGTGAAAATAAGATTGACTATAATGACCTTAGCACCCTAAATGAAAGTAAAGATTTCTGTTTTTATCGGCGTATTAGTAAAACTGAAGTTAGAGAGGCTTTAAATAGAATGAAGGGTGGAAAAGCTGTTGGACATGATGATATTCCAATAGAGATGTGGAAATGCTTAGGAGATGAAGGGATTTCTTGGCTTACTAAACTTTTTAATACTATTTTGAAGACTAAAAAGATGCCAGATGAGTGGAGAATGAGTGTATTAATTCCTATTTTTAAGAATAAAGGCGATGCACAGGATTGCACGAATTATAGAGGTATTAAGTTAATGTGTCATACTTTAAAAATATGGGAGGGAGTTATGGAGCATAGGTTGCGACTTGATACTAATGTTTCTCAAAATCAATTTGGATTCGTTCCGGGTAGGTCGACTATGGAAGCCATACATTTATTAAGAGGTTTGATGGAGAAATATAGAGAAAATAAGGAGGATCTACATATGATATTTATTGATTTAGAAAAAGCATATGATAAAGTTCCAAGAGAAGTGCTATGGAGAGTTCTTGAAAAGAAAGGAGTCAATAATGCTTATATTCAAATCATTAAAGATATGTATGCAGGAGCTATTACTTGTGTTCAAACACAAGGTGGATTGACCAAGTATTTCCCTATTTCGGTTGGGTTACATCAAGGATCAGCCTTAAGCCCATATCTTTTTGCTTTAGTCATGGATGTTCTCACTAGACATTTGCAAGATGATGTACCTTGGTGTATGCTTTTTGCTGATGATATTCTTCTTGTTGATAAGACTAGAGAGGGAGTTGAAGGTAAACTTGAATTATGGAGGTCAACCTTAGAGTCTAAAGATTTTCGCTTGAGTAGATCTAAAACGAAATATATGGAGTGTAATTTTAGTAGTAATAGACCTACTGAAGGGATTGTGACTTTGGGCGATCAAGTCATTAATAAGAGTACACGTTTTAGATATCTTGGATCTATTGTTCAGAGTGATGGTGAAATAGATGGGGATATTATCAACAGAATTCAAGTTGGATGATTGAAGTGGAGGAATACATCGGTCTTGTTGTGTGATAGAAAAGTACCCCTCAAACTTAAGGGAAAATTCTATAAGATGATAGTGAGGCCTGCAATGCTTTATGGTGCCGAATGTTGGCCATTAAAAGAGAAGCATAATACTAAGTTAAGTGTGACAGAGATGAGGATGCTCAGGTGGATGAGTGGCTTTACCCTTACAGATAGGATACGAAATGAGCATATACATGAAAAGGTTGGAGTAGCTCCAGTAGAAGATAAGATTAGAGAGAGTCGCCTTAGATGGTTTGGTCACATAAAAAGGCGGCCTTCCGACGACCCAGTTAAGAGAGTAGAGGTATTAGATTTGACTTATATTAAGAAAGGTAGGGGTAGACCTAAAAAGACCTGGTTAGAAAATATTAGGAATGACCTTTCTTTATTAGATTTAAACGAGAATTTGACCTTTAATAGGACACAATGGAGAAAAAGGATTCATGTAGCCGACCCCACGTAGTGGGATAAAGGCTTGATGTTGTTGTTGTTGTTGCTGCTGCTCTCAATTTTTATGCATATTCTCAAAGAAATTAGAGTATTAATTTATCAGTGTGTGATATAAAATTATTCATGGATTTGTTCACCAAAAAAAGTTGCTTGCACCCAAATTATTGTATCAGGTTTTATCTGAAAGAATGATTACCACATTAACTTCGACTTACTACTACAAGTTATTTCAATTCAACTGTTGGTATCTGATTTCCTATTTTAGCACACAATTGATCTTCTGAGTTGTCCATCAACTAATTTGGAACTTCACGGTTTATTGTTTCCATAAACTATTTTAACTTGGATGCAAGTTACTGTAGCAATTTTCGACTGCTAGGATTTCTTCTATTCCCATAATCGGAACTAAAGCAATTCTCGATTTGCCTTATATGCTTATTCGGTATTGTAGCTTCGTTCACTGATTGATTTTCTTTTTGTATTTTAGTTGAAAATCCAATATTAGTAGAGTATTTTTTTTTTAATTGGAAACTCATTATTTTGTTGAAACTATGGTAAGAAATTTAATGCTCTTGCTGGAATTCAAGTTTTTGGGATTGAAACTTGTAATATTATGTTAGATCTGAGGAGATTCATATAATTTACTTGTTTTGGATTTTCTTGGGCTATAAATAGGGCTAATGATGTATATAAGCTTCATTGGATGATTGAACAATTGAATGAAAATTTTCAAGTTTGCTCTTAATTCTTATGCATATTGTTGGATGTAGATTCTTTAAGCTTTCTACATGTCTTAATGATAACTTCGGGAGGTTAATTCTCCTTGTTGTCATGAAAACTATACTTTCAATTGATGATTTCTATCCTTGTTCTTTCTTATAAAATGTGTAAGGATTTATTTGTGTGCGTCATTGATATTGTTAAGTTCGTTACTAGCTATTTCTTATTTTCATGGATTTTTTTTTTTTTTTTGTTCTCAGATTTCGTAGGAAATTTTAGATTCTGACAACTTTTAAGTTATTATTTAGAATGAATGTGGTGCTTTTTCTTATTTTGCATTAAAAATCACCAATCTTTGTCTAAATTGAAAAGTTTTAAAAAACTGCAAATTGTATTCTTTTGTGTATTCCTTTGCCCAACTCATCCTAAGTTCACATTACTAAATCCTAAATCCTAAAACACCCTACATCAACTAGTTACTATAATCTTGTCAACATAAAAAAATAGATTGAAAAATATGAAGGCACATATCTTTTCTTGCTAGAGTAGTGAGACGAAAGTAGAAAAAGATATACTATGAGTGCTTGGATATAATAGATTTGCTTAATCATGTTCATATTTATTCAAAAGGTTTTCCACACATGTACCTTACAGGTATGTGATTGCATGTCTTTTGTTGTTGACATGGCACTATAATAGTAGGATGGGTACCTTGATGAATTCTTCTTATACCTGACAAAAACAATCCCCATCTCTTAATAAAACCGATAAAATGTTTTGGCTGATGCTACTATGATTATTGATTAGTAATGCATTAGTTCTGGAAGCAATTGTTGTTTTACTGACATTCTCAATAAAATTCTTACATGTTTCTGTTAAATTTAAAATAATATTATACTTATTTTAAAATAAATAGATTTTAAAACTATAAAATTCATCATAAATTTTTTAAAATATGATTTATTTTTTGGGAGTAGTTTTTTTTTTAATTTTTTTTTCAATATGATAAATGAATCATTCAAACTTACATGTCACCTTCTCTCATTATACGCCTGAGTATTTGGGTTTTTGATCTCGCTATCCAAAAAAATCTCTTTTCCTTCTATATATAACTACCTCCTCCTCTCCATCCAAATCTAGCCAAGGCTTCCCCTCTTGATCTGATTGAAACCTTGATTCACAGCAACGCCCACTCACATCGATCTCAATGGATCGAAAAGGCCACAAAAAGCCGCTGCCGCCACAACACGCGGCTGCCGCCAAGGAGACGCCTGTGATATGTGAACGTGCCTGTGAGATGTTCATCCAGGAGCTCACCGAGAAAGCGTGGGCTCACGCCCAGAAGTCGAATCGTCAGACTATCGAAAAGCGTGATATCGTTGCTGCAGCCAAAGAAACAGGCCATTGTGACTTCCTTGTGGATAGAAAAAGGAAGAACCACAGAGGAGCTCATGGAGCCAGCTCCTCTACGGCGATCCCCGGTGATCCGCTTGATCCGCCTGAACCGCGGTACCACGGCAATAATTGAGGTGGCCTTACCTTATGCTACATTGCCACTGTCCTTCTCCAGCTTGAATTCGTAGTTTTATTGCCTTTTTTTTTTATATCTAAACTTAGTTTATATATATCTGAGTGTCTAAATAAATGTGGAGATGTTTTGTGTTTCTAATATTAGTAATATGTGCTTTGAGATTCGTGAAGGAATGTTTTAGGTGTTTAAATAAATGAGGAGATGTTTTACGTCTCCTGAAAATTTCTATTATACACAACTCTCCTTGGCCTATTGGTTGAGAGCTTAGGCTTCAAACTAAGAGGTCCAAAGTTCGAGTCTATGTGTATGCGTTGTGTGCGTGAGTTTGCCTTAAATGACCTAAATGTCAAAAAAAAAAAGAAAATTTCTATTATTTTTTATGTATAGGTTGATATTTGCATATTTTTTGTCTATTGTTATAAATTTTTTAGCACGTAATTGCTTTATTTTAATAAGATATAAAAGTAAATGATTTTAAGATTATTTCTATTCAAGCATTTTAATTAATCAAATACATAAGGTGAAATTAATTGTTAAGGCTTTTTTATACAAGTACATATGATTTATATTCATGTGTATGATTTAGACATTCATTATTCTACATAAAATAAATTTGTTATGCATATGATCAATTGGTTTATATTATTAAAAACTTCTATATGCATAATAAATATGTGGATATGTCATTAGAAATTTTATCAGATCATATGTTGAATTAATATTTGAGTTCAAAACTTACAGAGTTAAATTCAAAATAATCTAATCTCTAATTTTTTTTTTTTATAAACTTGTAGATGAATCGAACATGTTCAAGGGGGTTCCACCCTTGAGCTCAAGGGAGTTCCGCCCCTCGCATGTATGTGTGTGTGTCCATGTATCGAATAAGCTAATGATAACCTAATAATAACACTAAATACTAATATTTATTGGATGTATGATTATGATCCAAATCATAAATTATATGATCGAAATTTTATTTGGGAAGAAACACAGATCATTTTTATATGGTAGTATAGAATTTTTGAAATATAATTTACATAAATCTTTATATTTTCATAAAAAAGAGCTTTTGATTAATACACACATTAAGCATAAAGAAAAATGATAAATACTAAGATACAGGGGTGGATTTAGGGGTGCAAACGAGTCGAGTCGAGCTCGAGCCAGGGGGTGTTCGAGTCGAGCTCGACAATAAAAACCCGAGCTCGAGCTCGAACTCGAGTCGAGTTCAAAATCCGAGCTAGAGCTCGAATCGTCGTCATATCGAGCGGCTCGTCGAGCTCGATTATCGAGCCCGTCGTAACATCCGTCATCGAGCTCATATGTCTGCCGTCGAGATTCGTCTCCTGAAGTCGTAGCATCCGCCGTCGAAACCGACGTCCCGAGCTCGTCCGCCATCAAGAACCACCGTTGAAAACTGACGTCCCGAGCTCGTTCGCCATCGCGTCCGTCGTCATCGAGCTCCTAGTCGCGCCGCCCGTCGTCGAAAATTGACGTGACGTCAGAACCAATGTTCTGAGATCCGTGGTTACGTCCCGAGCTCGTCCGCCATCGCGTCCGTCGTCATCGAGCTCTCAGCCGCGCCGCCCATCGTCCTGAGCTTGTCCGCCGTCCAGAACCAACGTTTCGAGATCCGACGAGCTCTGGACGAGCTATGCCATCGATATCCATTGCCCTGAGCTTGCAGTCGCGTACACCCGTCATCCCGAGCTCGTCCGCCGTTGATCCAGGCGTGCACTACCGTTGTTTCGATTTCGAGCCCTGATATTTGAATTTCCCGCGCGCGATCTTGGCCATCGAGCTGCTCGTCGAGCCGACGAGTCAAGTCTGACGTGTGTTCGAGCTCGATTAGCTGTCGAGCTCGAACTCGTGTTCGAGCTTGACTCGCAAGCTTGATAAGCTCGACTCGTCGAGCCTGTTATCGAGTCGAGTCCGAGCCTCCTCACGAGTCGGCTTGACTCGGTTGCACCCCTAGGTGGATTTAGGTGTTATTTTGCCTCCTCCATTAATTTATGGTGTGCTCCTCTCCCGCTAACTCTGACCCTCTTATTCTACGCTTCTCTCCCACGAGCACTAAGTTGGAAACTTATCCCACCTGGCCTGCTCCAATTTATATTCCCATGCATGAGCCCTAGTGGAGTGATTATTTCTTGCTTCAATGAATATGGAGACTTGGAGAGCTTCACTGTAACCCCGCCCCCTTTCTTCTTTTACAATCCTCTTAAGAGACCACGGAGCTATAAAATTTCTCACTCAATGTGGCTAGTTTATTTAGAGAAAAATTATTCCGTCATGTTACCTGACGTATAGCTACATCAGGTAGCCTATAATATGTCGCCACGTGCACTTTTCCTGTACCGCGCGGCCCGACGACCCGACCCGGAACCGACCCGGGAGTTTGCGTACCTCGATATTGCTAGGTATTGGTCGATTTTGCTCGACAAAAACCAAAAATACTATTATGTGAAGACCAATACCGAGCAATAACTTGGTATTGCTCGGTATTGGTCGATATTGGTCTTCACATAGCGGTATTTCTCATTATTGCCAAGCAAAACAGAGTAATACCTAGCAATACTGAGCAAATACAGAGCAATACGCGAACATAGTAATCCCGGATTCGGTCCGAGTCGGGTTGTCGGGCCACGCGGTACAGGAAAAGTGCACGTGGCAACATATTATAGGCTACCTGATGTAGCTCTACGTCAGGTAACCTGACGGAATAATTTTTCCTATTTAGATGCTCACAGCTGGTGCTCGACCATTTGCACTGTCTATATATTTATGCTAATTTTTTTATGAGATATAATTATAATTGACTGTCTAGTTTGCTAATTATAGTTGATATATCCTAAAAAATTAATCATGATTGGGCATGAATCTCGAGGCAAAATCAATTTGGAAACTTCAATTCCGAAATCAAATATGGGACCATCCGAACTCCGATTTCAGTACTTATAGTCGAACTGAACGTCTCTAAAACACGAACTAACGACATCAAATTCGACTCAATAAGAGCACAAATGAGTCCAAATCAAAGACCCAAAGAGCTTTTAGAAGGTTCAAATCATAAATTGGATGACCAAATGGTTTCCAAAGGTGACATGCTTATACTTGAATCGATCGGCTCGACGAGACAAATATGGGACCACCGACCATCGTTGTTCTATCGCTGTACTTCCGCTCGTCCACCGGCTGACGCTGGACTTCTATCTGACCACCAACTGATACTGGACTTCCACCCAGCTTCCAATTATTGTTAGACTTACACCCGACCACCAACAAACGTTAGATTTCTACCTGGTCACATATCGTCGTTGGACTTCCACCCAGTGGTCAACTATAGTCCTTCCGACCTCTGTCGCCAGACAATGGTCTTTCTGATCACTGTCGCACGTTGACTACTATATTTTTGGCCACTATCAGTAGCCGATTACGATCCTTCTAACCTCTGTCGCTCGTCGACTAAGGTTATTCTTTCGACCCCCATTGTCAGACAACGGACTTTCTAACCATTGTTGCATGCTAACTATGTAGGGTCCTTCCGACCTTCGTCGCAAGACAAAAGTCTTTCTGACCAATGTCGCCCATCGACTACGGTCCTTCTAACATTCTTTGCTAATTATAGTTGATATATCCTAAAAGATTAATCATGATCGTGCATGAATCTCGAGGCAAAATCAATTTGGAAACTTCCAAAATCAAATATGGGACCATCCGAACTCCGATTTCAGTACTTATAGTCGAACTGAACGTCTCTAAAACACGAACTAACGACATCAAATTCGACTCAATAAGAGCACAAATGAGTCCAAATCAAAGACCCAAAGAGCTTTTAGAAGGTTCAAATCATAAATTGGATGACCAAATGGTTTCCAAAGGTGACATGCTTATACTTGAATCGATCGGCTCGACGAGACAAATATGGGACCACCGACCATCGTTGTTCTATCGCTGTACTTCCGCTCGTCCACCGGCTGACGCTGGACTTCTATCTGACCACCAACTGATACTGGACTTCCACCCAGCTTCCAATTATTGTTAGACTTACACCCGACCACCAACAAACGTTAGATTTCTACCTGGTCACATATCGTCGTTGGACTTCCACCCAGTGGTCAACTATAGTCCTTCCGACCTCTGTCGCCAGACAATGGTCTTTCTGATCACTGTCGCCCGCCGACTACTATATTTTTGGCCACTATCAGTAGCCGATTACGATCCTTCTAACCTTTGTCGCTCGTCGACTAAGGTTATTCTTTCGACCCCCGTTGTCAAACAACGGTCTTTCTAATTACCATTGTTGCATGCTAACTACGTACGGTCCTTCCGACCTTCGTCGCAAGACAAAAGTCTTTCTGACCAATGTCGCCCATCGACTACGGTCCTTCTAACATTCGTCGCCAAACAACGGTCCTTCGGACCTTCATCGCCTGGTGACTAAAGTCCTTATGGCTTCCTTCGCCAACTACAGTCCTTCCGACTTACGGAGCCAAACAACAAACTTTCTAACTTTCGTCACCTACTGACTACGATTCTTCCAACCTCAATCTCCACAAAATGGTATTTCTGACATATGTCCTCAAACTACGATCTTTTTTACCTCCGTTGCCCGCCAACTACGGTCCTTCTAACTACCGTCACCCGACTACGATCTTTCCGACCTCCAACGCCCGCCAGCTATGATCTTGCCAACCAAAGGAATATGTCAATACTAATTTTTTCAATTCTCACCATGTAATGCACTTTATATGATGCATATTTGCTACATCAAGTCAAAGCCTTCCCCCTCAATGAAGGGCCTCAATGCCTCATTTGTAATTGATTGTAAACACTAGTGGACTCATTTAGGAGTTTTCAAGTGAAAACTCTAATGTCACTTATAAACGATATACCCTTTCTTTTATTAGATTGTGTATTGGATCTTCGTACGTAGCTAAGACGTTAAATTTTATATTTCTCTATCACCATGAATATTTCAGGACGCAACAATAGTATTATGTAGATCACAATTTAGAATATTATGAAGAGCACGATTTGTTGATTCCATTCAACTTGATAATCAACAAATCTTTATTAGAAGCTAAAAATAACAAATGAATAGTTTATGCAACTTTCTCTATGTCGTTAACCTCCATAATCCCAAAACAGACAAGAATATATATAAATTCGTTAAGCTCCATAATGCCAAAACAGACAGAATATATGAATATACGGTCCATATTTTTTCTTGCGCCATATTAACGGCTAGCCTTATTGCAAGTTTGCAAGACGCCCGAGTAGTTGGGCTTCTAATCTCCTTGCCCAAAAAAGCTCTCCTTCCTTCTATATAACTAGCTCCTCCTCTCCATCCAAATCCAGCATTTGCATCCCCTCTAGATCAACTAAAACCTCGACTGAAAACGACGCCCAATCGCATCAATCTCGATGGATCAACAAAACCACAACACGCCCCAAGCAAACGGCGACATCACCGGCGCTCATCTCTGCCACCACCACCACCAACAACAACAACTTCGAACCTTATGGGCCGATATGTACCGCGAGATCGAGCAAATGAAAATTTTCAAAAACATGAATCTCTCACTGACTACCATCAAGAAGATAATGGAGACTGACGAGGACGTGCAAATGATCGACGACGAGGCGCTGGTGGTCTTCGCTTGTGCCTACGAGATGTTCATCCTCGAGCTCACCCACAGGGCATGGACACACGCCGAAAAGAACAAGCATCAAACTCTCCAAAAAAATGATATAGTCGCTGCAATCAGACAGACAGACAGACTTGAGTTCCTTGAGGATATAGTATAATCAACGGACGAAGAAGGAGAGGGATGAGGCAGTTCCTAAGGCGATCACTGCTGGGGTGCGTAATTGATTCGTTGCAACAATAATTGATGAGATGTTTTATGTTCTTTATTATTATAATACATTCTTTGAGATTCGTAAATTGATGAGATGTTTTACGTTCTCTATAAATATAATACATGCTTTGAGATTCGTAAATTGATGAGATGTTTTATGTTCTCTGTTATTATAATACATGCTTTGAGAGTCGTAAATGGAACAGTGTTAGTTGATAATATTAAGCTTGTTATGTATCTCAGCGAAGAAATTCTAATGTCTTCTGCACACTTCTATTATTTATATGTATAGGCTAATATTTATAGAATATTAACATAATATTTTTTTTCTCTGTTATCTTAAAATTTTAACACGTGATAGCTATATTGTAAGAAGATATATAAAGATAACAGATTTTTAGATTATTTATATTCGAGCATCTAATTGAAATAAAATTAATGAATTTAATGAGTTAGGCTTTTTTAATATACCTATATATGATTTAAACATTTATTATTCTTGATACGTAATTCAAAAATTATCTTGGTCGGGCACGAATCTCGAGGCAAAAGCTAGTTGGAAACTTCAAAAATTAATTTTGGGAGTACCCGAACTCCGATTTCAGCGATCTTATAGTCAAACTGAGCGTCTCGGAAATACGAACCCAACGACACCAGGATCAACCCAATCCGAGCTCAAATGAGTCCGAATGAAGGGCTCAAAGCGCTGTTGGAAGGTTCAAACCGCAATTTGAGTTACCAAATGGTCTTCGATTTTGACGAGCTTATACTCAAATCGAACGGCTCGACGAGTCGAATCCAACGAGCCCAAGATCGCCGAATTCCGACATCATTAAGGCCTTCAAATGCCCAACAAACGGTACATGATCAAAGGATTCGATATCGGCCGTCCATTAAAAACACTCCCAATTCGCCCATGATCTCACGTCTATTTACGGGCTATGCCACTCCAGAAAAACTATAAATAGAGCCCTCATTCTACACCAAATGGACTCAAGTGAAGAGAGAGAAGAAGAAGAGAAGGAGGAGAAGGAAGAAGCTCCTCGACCACCGCCGGAGCTCTTCCTGCCACCTAAAGATGCCGGAACTCTGCTGAATTTTCGAGAAACGTCGGGAATTTGCAGAACTTTGTAACTTTGTGAGAAGTTGATTGTAAACTGATCGTCTTGATTTGTAAGACGGATCAACCTTTGTACTTCATACAAACACTAGTTGAACTTTATAACTGGGCGAGGCCCCGTGGTTTTTTCCCTTTTTGGGTTTTCCACGTAAAAACTCTGGTGTTCATTTTTCTTTTCTGTTTGTGTGCGGAATACTCGTGCAATGCTAAGGCGAATATTTTCTAACTCTACCGCAACGTATATTCTAGCACGCAACAATTCTATAAAAAATAAAACTATTATTCACAACAATTTACTTTATATTATTTAAAATTAGATAGAAGATATATATACAAAGTAAATATATGGATACATAATTAAACATTCATCTGATCAAGCACGAATATTGATGTAATGTTTGAGTTGGAAACTCGTAGAATTAAATTGATGATGATTTAAACTCTTATTTTTATAAACATATAAAAAAACTAAATGTACGTTTTGATTAGATAAATTCAATTGCATCAAAAAAAAATTTTTTTTATCAAAGTCTAAGGAAGTCCATATTAAATATTTGAAGCATTGTTAAAAAGTTTGTGATATTAATTTAAAAAATCAAATGATCTATGAATTTTATGTGCTTAGAATCACAACAAACATCTTGATGAGATGAATCCAATTAGTATAAGATAATTTAATTTGTTATCATTAAGTTGCTTAAATACGGAAAAAAGTAATCTATGATCAAAAGAATATGGATTCACCGATGGAGTATTATGATATTTTTCCTAAAATTCTATAAATAGTTCTTAATTTATTCTTCATAATTTTCCACCATCTTTAAGGATGATGCACATCATTAGCTTCGCCGCCTATCGTTGCCAATAATATCGATACAAGTTATCATATAAAGACCTATGCACGCCATCAGTATCAATATTGTTGCTTGTTGAAAATTTTGCCTATATTCATCAATAACATCGATACATGTCATTGCCATTAAGCACGGTGCATGTCATCTACTTCAAATCTGACTTTGCATTAACATTATGATTTATGTTACCTCAAAGGAGAATGACCAAATACATCATAAAATGATATATTGAAGAGATTCAAACGCCTTGGTGGTCCTCCAACTACTAATATGCAATTCATCCTTCATAAATCATATATACTATATTGTATCATTGTATTTTTTAATTATATGAAAGGACATCATTTACAATCAATAATATAAATTAATAAAATTATTTCAATTGAATTAGGCATTGATTTTTTTTTTCCTTCGAAAACTTTAATGTAAAAATTTTAGTTTCTATAACAACCTTCTTTTATTTTTATATGCTAAATATTTATATATTACACTTATTTTAAAATGAATTTGAAGATTATAAAATTTGTTCCGGTCAGGGGCGGTCTAGCTTTTTTTTTCAAGGTGGACAAAAAAATTTTTTTTTTTGTGGGAGATGGTCAAAGACACTTAGGATTAATAAAATTAGGACAATTTTTTTTTGAGAGGGGGAAAAATATCCAAAATACTCAAAATATTCTAAAATATACTCTCTAAAATTAAATTTTTTTATAGAGTGCCCCTCAATCCAATGGGGATCCGCCCATGATTCCGGTGAATTTTTATTTGGATATCTTAATAAAACAATTTCAATATAATAAATTAATTATTAAAACTCTCTTCTAACTTTCATCTATTAATGTCCAATCTTGTACAATGTAGAGCAAAATTTGATTTAAATTTAAATTAAAATAATTTGACTTGAATTAAACTCAATATAATTAAATTTAAATTAAAAGCCTTTATGTGAGGAAAAATATATAAATATAATAAAAATTACTTTTAAGATTATTGCGTGCAAGAAAATTTGAGTCGGTAGATTGTGTCTCACGTCTTATCAGCGTATAAAGATTCAGTACAAATAGATAAAAATAATAAATCTAGAGAAATTTTTGGGTGAAAATTCAGAAAGGGAAAAATCACAAGGTCTATCATAATTGTAAAATGCACTATGTCGTAAGTGATATAAAAATCATCATTTCTTCACTGTTGAAGAAGAGGAAGAATATAAAGATAAAATGTTCATGGATAGACAATCTATTCCCAACAACATGGAATAATTTTATCAAGAGTAGTTTTAGTAAGTCAGTATCCGCAGGCGGACAAAATATACCCAACAAGAGGTTTAAATCTTTAGAGTATTCTGAAAATGATGGTCGTTGCTAGTGATAGTAACTGATGGTTGTCGGCGACAACGATGGCTGAAAAATGCAAGTGAGCTCTAACTAGTTCTCTTTTATCATTTTTTTCCTCTTCCCCTAAGAAGAATAAGAATCTATTTATAATTTTTTAGAGTGACATGTTCAATAAATAAGAAGAAAATTAAGGATAAATTTGGAGTTCTATCAAATGGCTCATAGTGATTCCTTCGATCATAAAACCTTCATCAAGCATTTAAGTGCTTTATTGATGTCATAATTAAGTGATTTTAGGCTCGTTGGATTTGTCGCGCTGAGCCACTAGATTTGATTATAATCATATGTCATATTTGGATATTATAAGGTTCTCAATTAATGTTTTAAAGCTTTCAAATAAGCTTCAGTCCATTGATTATCTAGCATGTTTGAACTTAGATTGGACCGATTTATGTGTCATCGGGTTCGTCTTGTCTAAACATTCAATTTAAGTATAAGTTTTTTGATATCAGTGTTTGGTTGGTTGCAAATAAAAATTTGATGTTTTTCAATTCAAATATGCTTCAACATTCGTGACAAATCAAGGTAACAATTGATGACTATCATAGATAAATTATAAATGTGATTTATAAATAATGAAGATGATATTTATTTTACAATAAATAGATTTTAAAATAATAAAATTAATATCAAATTTTTATCCGGATATTTCAATACAAAATTTCAATAAACTTGTTACTTATCTCTTAACTTCGAGAAATTAGTGCATGCGGAATATAATTTAATTTGTATATACAAAGTAAGCAATGTCATCATAACACGCTCTATATAATTTGTATGTATATTATAAAGGAATAGAGAGGAGGAAGAAGAGTACGGGTAGAGCAAAATAAGAAATTATACTTTTTGTATATAGAGAAAGTTAGAGTACATGTGAATATATAGAGGATAAAGGAAATAAAGAGAACTAGTTATTACAAAGAACTAGCAGTCGTACAGTATTTAGCCGTTACTCATATTATCCCCCCGCAAATTGATCTTCCTGTAGAGGAAGGATCAATTTATCACGAAGGCTTTGAAATTTGGTGATTGCCAACGGTTTAGTGAAGATATCGGCTAACTGATCGACAGAGCTGATGTGATTAATGGAAATGGCTCCCCTATCCATATGTTGGCGAAGAAAGTGATAATCCAGTTCGATATGTTTGGTGCGAGCGAGGAAGACAGGATTTCTTGCCAAGGCGATCGTGGAGGTGTTGTCACAATAAATGTTGGTAGGAGCAGGTTGGGGTAATTGAAGATCTTCAACTAGGCGTCGCAACCATAGGACGTCTAAGGCAGCGGAGGAGAGAGCACGGTATTCGGCCTCGGTGGACGACTTTGCTACCGTTGTCTGCTTCTTGACGGACCAGGATATGAGAGTGTTGCCGAGATAGGTGCAGAAACCTGATATGGATTTCCGATCGGAGGTGTCAGAAGCCCAATCAGCATCCACGTAGGTCTGGAGGGAGAGGTTGCCGGGAGAGATTGGTAATCCGTAGTTGAGCGAACCTTTAATGTACCGCAGCAGTTGCTTGAGGAGCTGAAAGTGACAATCAGTAGGAGCATGCCTATGTTGGAAAATTCGATTTGCGGCAAATGCAATGTCTGGTCGGGTAATGGATAGGTACTGTAGAGCTCCAGCGATCTTGCGGTATAAGTGAGGGTCTGCGAACAGTTGGTCGTCAGCAGTCGAAGTGGATCGTGATGGTGTGATCGGTGTTGGAGCTGCGCTGCAGTCTTGAAGTCCGGCATCTTGAAGAATCTTGAGGGCATAGTGACGTTGGTTGAGTAGATATCCGGAGGGAGTTTTGAGGATCGGATTTGAATTCCGAGAAAAAGAGACACGTTGCCGAGTTGTTTGAGAGCAAAGTGAGACCGAAGATAGTGAAGAAGAGACTGAATCGTGGAGGGATCGTTTCCTGTTAGAAGAATGTCGTCGACGTAAATCAGAAAGTATAGGTGAACATTTTGTCGATGAAGAATAAGGATAGAAGGGTCGGAACGACTAAACCTGAACCCGAATTTTTGAAGTAGAGAGGTGAGTTTATGAAACCACTGTCTCGGTGCCTGTTTAAGGCCATAGAGAGATTTTTATAATTTGCATACGTGTTGCGGGCGTGTGGTGTCAATGAAACCGGGCGGTTGCCGCATATAAACTGTGTCGGTAAGATCTCCGTGGAGAAAGGCATTTGATATGTCGAGTTGGAGGATAGACCAATGCCGGTGGATAGCCAGAGTGAGGAGAACCCGGATGGTTGGCATTTTGGTGACTGGGCTGAAGGTCTCAGTGTAGTTGACACCAAGCATTTGATCAAATCCTTGTGCTACCAGACGGACTTTGTAGCGATCGACAGAGCCGTTTGGTAGTTGCTTTGTTTTGAACGTCCAACGACATCCAAGTATTGGAGTGTTAGCAGGTTGTGGTACAAGTGACCACGTGCCTTGACGTATGAGGGCGGTGAATTCTTCATGCATAGCAGCCCGCCAGTGTGGAATTTTATTCGCCTGAGCAAACGTGGAAGGAGTGAGCACGTTAGTGTTGATAGCTGAGAGGTCATAAATTTGTTTTGGCTTATGGATTCCAGATTTAGCCCTTGTTTGCATAGAGTGCTTATGAATGATTTTCGGAGATGCTGTAGGAGGATCTGGCAGCATGGGAGTAGTTTGGTTGACCTCGTCTGAGGATGGTGCGTGGTTAGCATGAGTTGGCAGGTTCTGACGAGGGCTGTCGTGGGATGCGGGTTGCGGAAGGAGCGTAGGCGTAAGTATGAGAGGTGGGATGAATTGAACGTGTGTATCCGGAAGTGGAGCGAGACTTTCTGCCGTTTGTTGATAGGAAGTGGAGCGAGACTTTCTGCCGTTTGTTGATAGGGAAAAATGTTTTCCTGAAAAGTAACATGACGAGAGATATGTAATTTATTAGTGATAGTATTGAAACACTTGTACCCTTTTTGATGAGATGAGTAGCCGAGGAAGACACACGGTTGGGAGCGGGGTGAGAGCTTGTCATTGGCATACGGCCGAAGCCACGGGTAGCAGAGGCAGCCGAAAGTGCGAAGGTGATCGTACGTTGGAGGAGTACCGTGCATGATTTGGTAGGGAATTTGATTGGAAATGGCTGTGGATGGTAGTCTGTTTGTTAGGTAGACTGCCGTTGCGACGGCTTCTGTCCAAAAATGCTTGGGTAGATGGGCGTCTTGTAGAAGATCGGGGGTGAGTTCTATTAGATGGCGGTGTTTCAGTTCTGCAAGACCGTTTTGTTCAGGGGTGTGAGGGCAGCTGGTTTGATGAATAATACCACGAGCTGCAAGAAATGATTTGAATTGAGTGTTGTTGAATTCGTTGCTGCCGTCTGAACGAAAAACCTTAGGTGTTCGCCGCCGCAGTCTGAACAAAAACTGTATGCTCTGATACCATAAAGGAATAGAGAGGAGGAAGAAGAGTAACACAACTCAACTTGGCCTGTTGGTTGAGAGCTTATGCTTCAACTAAGAGGTTCTGGGTTCGAGTCTTTGTGTATGCGTGGTGTGTGTGAGTTTGCCTTAATTGGCCTAAATGTCCCAAAAAAAAAGAAGAAGAGTACGGGTAGAGCAAAATAAGAAATTATACTTTTTGTATATAGAGAAAGTTAGAGTACAGGTGAATATATAGAGGATAAAGGAAATAAAGAGAACTAGTTATTACAAAGAACCCAGCAGTCGTATAGTATTTAGCCGTTACTCATATTATATTATAGGACAAATTTTTAAATGAAGCATAGTTGCTAAAAGTTTTAGGATTAGAAGCATAAAAAAAATAAAAAAGAGCATCCACGTGAATAGTAATCGTGCTTTTGAACAAAATTCAAAGCAATATGACCTTTTGCATGGGAAACATGATTGGGGCTCTGCATTTTCAATAGAAAACGGAATCCTACTTTGTATTTTCCATGCAAAATGCAATTTAGACATGAGTTTTCTGTAGAAAGAAAAAATATTAATTTAAATAATAGCATACAAAATTTTTACTTTAGTTAAAAAATATCATTATACATATATTCAATTTTATTTAAATTATTTATAATTATTAACTTTTATTTATAATTAAAAGTTAAAATAATTTTTTTAATTTTTTAATATTGAATATAATATTTATGACTTTAAATAATTTATAACTATTAGCTATTACCTTTTATTTATAATAAATATTTTTAGGAATTATATTATTTAGATATAATATAATTTTTTTAGATATCATATAAATAACTAAAGTCTGTTTTTGAAGTAGGTATTGACTTGTTGTTTATATAATATAATATAATTCCTAAAAATATTTATTATAAATAAAAGGTAATAGCTAATAGTTATAAATTATTTAAATTCATAAATATTATATTTAATATTAAAAAATAAAAAAAAAAGTATTTTAACTTTTAATTATAAATAAAAGTTAATAATTATAAATAATTTAAATAAAATTACATACATGTATAATCATATTTTTTAACTAAAGTAATAGGTTTTTATGTCATTATTTAAATTAAAATGTATATTTCTACAGAAAAAGCACACCTAAATTGCATTTTGTGTGAAAAATTCAAGCCCCATCGCATTTCCATGCAAAAAGCCATATTGCTTTGCGTTACTATTCAAGTGGATACTTCTTTTTAATTTTTTTTTTAATGCTTCTAATCATAAAATTTTTAGCAATTATGCTCCATTTAAAATTTTGCCCTATATTATATATATACCATGTGACCTATTTTAAAGTTAATTTCACCTTAACTTCCGGTCCCCATGTTTGTCCTGCGCACGGCTGTTTAGGGTTTCTAGAAAATTCTGTTTCCTTCCGTAAGAAGCTCGCTGTCTCAATCCAAATCCAGCTTCAGCTACCCCCTCTAGATCAAATTGAAACCTCCATTCACAGCGGCACCCACTCGCATCGATCTCCATGGATCAGCAAAACCACAGCACGCCGCAGGCGATGGGCGTCGCCGCCTCTGTGACCTACCCTGCCGCCGCCGCCGCACCCTACCAAGCCGCCTATCAGCATCTCTACCACCAGCAGCAACAACAACAACAGCAGCAACTTCAAATCTTCTGGGCCGATCAATACCGCGAGATCGAGCAAACCACAGATTTCAAGAACCACAATCTCCCTTTAGCTCGCATCAAGAAGATCATGAAGGCTGACGAGGACGTGCGGATGATCGCTGCCGAGGCGCCGGTGGTCTTCGCACGTGCCTGTGAGATGTTTATCCTTGAGCTCACCCACAGGGGATGGGCTCACGCCGAGGAGAACAAGCGTCGGACTCTCCAAAAGAATGATATCGCCGCTGCAATCACCCGAACTGACGTCTTTGACTTCCTTGTGGATATAGTGCCGAGAGAGGAGGGGAGGGACGAAGCTGTTCCTAGGGCGATCCCTGGTGGGCCGGTTGATCCGCTGTACTACTACGTTCCGCAATAATTGAGGTGGCAAATTGAGTGCCCTGCTGCCTTCTGTGTCCTGAGGCCTTATTTATGTTGCTGTTGAGGTTGTTCTTACCTTTAGAAAATTATCATGGCCTCGCATTCTCTAGTTTGCGTAGTTAAACGGCTTTGTTTATCTAAACTTATATTTGATCGCTAAATTGGATGTGAAAATATTTTATGTTCTCTTATATTAGTAATATGTGCTTTCAGAATCGTAAATGAACCAGTTTGTGATAGTTGATAAGTCTGTTTAGCTTTTTATGTGCCATTATATTAGATTTTTTTCATGCTTTTTGATGATGATGGTACTGTCATGCTTGTTGTGAATAATACACGCCTATGGTTTATTGGTCCGTGAGAAGGCCTATGGAATGAATTTGCATGGTATTGCGTTGAAGTTTAATGTGCTTGTGCATAAAGGGAAGCTAAGATGCAACACATTTTCTTCGCACTATCATCCTTTGTTGAATTTGCATTGGTTACACATCTTTTATGGGCTTTCATTTCTTCTGTACTCAACAAGTTTATTTAAATTTTATGGAGTAGTTTCTCATCATGCGATTTGCACTTTACATGATTCCTTTTATGCTTTTTCACTAATTTTGCAGAAACCTCAGTGTTTTTTCAGTGGGATCAGTGGCTTCTATTTAAAAATTTGTTGATTGTGATGTTATTTGGTTGTAATTTTGAACAATCTATTCAGGTCAAGTCACCAGGGTTTGGTCTCATTCCATCAGATTTGAGTTGAATGGTGTGATGAAGTTGGACAAATTCTGTTACAGTATGACTTCTATTAAAACTTTAATTTCATTGTTTAGTATTGCCAAACATGAATTTTATCTTTGATGTTCTATGGCTCTTACATAAATGGTTTGGCAATACAGCTAAATACAATTCGTATTCTTTCTCATACATATTATGCTTCTTGTATTTATAGGTTCACAACAAAATGGTATATAGTTTGTTCTGTAATTGTTGTTGATATATATTTTTTAATCTAACTTGCATATAATCTCTCGATAATTACTTCACAACAATTTGAGTTGTTTTTTTTAAACCCTATCTTTCATTATCATCATCATTTCTATTATTCCTAAATCCTAACTATTTTGAGGTTATTTTTATCTTTTTATTTTTTTTTTGTATAGGGTTGCATTGTTGTAAAACCTATTCTTTTTTAATCTTTTTGGATAAATTTTATCAAAGTTTATGTTTATTCTACTTCTTTTGCTTCCTAATTCCTCAATACCAAATTTATAATTCCATTTAATGGGTATATTGTCTATTCTTTTTTATAAATATCAATACCACTAAAGTCCATTTTGAACGACCCTTAGTAGCTGTTAGTATCTGTCCCTCTAATTTATAATTCGTTTTATATTTCTTTTGGCAATATTTTTTGGTTTCTTGTAAACATTTTAAGCTTTAATAGTATTCCATTTTACCACTCTTTAAATTAATATTTATATCCCTTTATAATTTTCTGTGCCTCCTTATTATCCTCTTTGTTAGATTTCTAGTTTTCGTATAAATTTTATAAACCTTAATAGCATTCATCTTTTGCCAATCTTTGAATTTATATTTATATTCCTTAGTAATTTTTGGTGCCTTCTTACTCTATCACTACGTATCCCTACTTACGCACAAGTTGTTTCTAGATATTTCTAAAACTTTCTATGATCATATTCTCTTGGAGCTAGCCATAGTACCCGTTGCATTTTTTTTCCTACTATTCTATAATTATCATTAATTTTCCCATGAATTATCTATTGGAATGTATACATTCAAGTCACCCTTGACATAAGTTCTTTCATTCGCAGTTGTGTGTTTTCATTCATCCATTCCCGAAATTTGATTTTTTCAATCTGTCTTCTAATTTAACTTGAGAATCATATTCACTAATAACATGTACAAAATTTTCATCAATAATTAGCTTAGTAATAACCACCCAATTATTGATCTTATTCATTATAATTGTATCCTTTAACTCTATGCCCATTACTATCCAATCCAATCTGCATTAGTAACTTTTTCTTGTACCTCTTTTTGTTTTTTTTTCCCTTATATACAAGCAATAATAATTCTTTTCTAATTATTGTCTTCATTTTATTGTCTTCTCAATTAAAGCCCCTAAATTACATGTTGTAATTTCTGTTTTAGACCTAGAACTATAGCTTACCTTTTAATTCTGTTTGGTTAAATTGTTGTCAATCATTGATGAGTGATATTCTAGCTAACCCTTGCTTCATTTTTCAATACAATCAGGTTAAGTTGTGGTGCTTCTATTGTCAGTGACATCCTAACCAACCCTTATTACTTTTTTTTTCATTAATATTTAGTTAAGTTGTGGTGCAACACGTACGTGTAATGTCCAAGCCCTAACAAACTCTTGCGTGCCTGTCACCTTGTCGAGTTAGTTTATGGAATGCTGCTCCTTGGGAACTCTAAAACACTAGAGAGAATCAAAATTTGATTCATATTTTTACTTTCAGCAGAAGTTTTATTATTGTCTATCAACTTAATATGAGCAATTGATCTTTCTCATCTGGGATTGTTATTGGGGTTATGATTTTAAACTCTATCAGCATTTCCTGTTAGCTTTATTTTATTGGCAAATGCAAATATCCATGTGTTTTTGCCTTTAATCTATGTGTATGCGAGACTTCATATAAGTAGCATTCAATCATGTTTTTTTTTTCAACCCATTTCACTTTATTCTAGTTTCTGAGAATTGAGTTTGAATGAATTTACTTTGGTTTACATTTTTGAGCCATACCTTAAGGCTTAAGCTTTTGAGTTAATGGGCCTACTTGAGAATGACAACTCAAATAAATGTACTTGAATGGAAGGAATGGAAGAAAGGAAGAAGTTATCTTTTGTTGTTGACTAATTGGTTTACTTGTAGCTACATATTATTTATATGTGATGCAGGATTATTGTGCTTTTAAATGGATGCGATAAGATTTTGCACGATTTCTTGATAAAAACAATTATGATTTAAAATATTTACAATCAAAATGACAAAATGAAATGTAAGAGGGGTAGTCACGCTTAGGCCAAATCACATGCCAAACACTCGGATTATCAAAACAGCTTAGAATTTCAACAACATGCGAATTAAGTAGCTTTCAATAAAAATCTCTAATCTAACAATAAGATAGTAACATAGAAAGCACACTCAATCCAACGTTTACTAAGCTTAGGCATAAGGCGAAGCATGGCTCCTTGTGACTTGTCACCACCTACAAGATTAAGGGATTAGGAAAGTAAATGAAAAGGGGAAGAAGTTCACCCTTGAGAAGGTCCGAAGACAATTTGCCAATGGGCGCCGGCAAGTTGCTCGTCGATGGCCTCCGATAGCGTGAAAATAATGCAGTCCACGTACTTTTCGATGAAATGATCAACCTCCAGGTTGAAATCAAAGGTGGAGTGGAGGATGTTAACGTATCTTTGCTCATCGTAAGCAAATCCGTAATTCATTGGCTTTGGAAGGATGATGTATAGCCGGAGGCTCCACTAGAGAGAAAGAAGTTTCTCTCAAAATTGAAGTAGAGAGGAGAAGGGGATGGCCGGCCAAGGAAGGAGGGAGGGAATTTAATTTGGTTCAGATTTTGGTGGAGGGAAAGTGTTCAAACAATTCTCCAATTAATCCCCTTGATTATTTAATCAAGAAAGAGGAGGGGAGAGAGGGGCCGGCGACAAGGGAGAGGGGAGGGGCTTTAGTTTAATTCCAAAAGGAGAGATTTTCCTTTGGAAATAAATTAAATAGGTGGGGCTTAGGGGATTTTGGCCAAAGGAGGTGGAGGGGGAATTAGGAATTGTTTCCAAGAGGAGTTTAGAGGATTTAGGGAATAAATCCCATGGGATTTAATAAGGGGGGCCGGCGGCTTCAAGGCTAGGAGGGGATTGTGGGGAGAGATTAGGGGTTGCTTAATTTGGGATTTAGAGATTAGGAAAGATATAATTAAATCTCAATTAATTTGAAATTTAAATAGGATTTAATTTAGTATCTTTTCTAAAACAAATTTCCTAAACTACAAAATAATTTTCAAATTCAAATTATTTTGAAATTTGAAAATAAGCTTTCTTAAATTAAGATTGACCACTTATGGAAGGTATTCAAGAGGGATTTGAATTGTGGAGGGAAGATGGGAGAAGTGAGGCCGGCGGCTAGGTTGGAGGCTTATGGGGATTTCGGTGGAGGGGTGGTGGTATGGTGAAGCTGGCGGGTAGGTGGGGGGATTAGGCGGCCAGCGGCCTAGGGATTGAGCGAGACCTTAGGCCGGCAGCTAGATGATGAAGGGAAAAGGAAAACTTGATAAATAAGAAAAACGACAAACCCGGCCGTCTCCAAGATTGGTGGGTGATCTAAATTCCCGCTCAAATGGATCTCGCTCCAATCTCTCTCAAACTCTCATAAGAACTCGACGATGCCCTCTAGGCTTACATACGACCTCTCTTAAGGGGTAAAAGCGAAAACACTAATAAAGCAAATACAACATAAAATAATAAAGAAAAATACATAATATGACTTAGAATTACATCGACTCAATCGTGGCCGTAGATCGACGACCATGTCTCTAATAGAGTTTTCAAGTTTCGATGTCCCCATTAATATGTCACTAGAAATTCATCCAATCAAGCACAAATTTCTAGGAGAAATATGAGTTGGAAACTTCCACAATTAAATTTTTCGAACCATTCAAACTCCTATTTAAGCAAACTTATAGTTGGACTAAACATTTCAATGTGATGAACCCATTGCCATAAGGTAATCTGATCTGCCTTCAAATTGAGTCTAAATCTAGCACTTGAAATGTGGTTGAAACCTTTAGGAATTTAATTAGTGGACCAAATGATCCTCAATCTTGTACACTTATTGTCAACTCAAGTGTCTTGATGAGAGGAATTCAACGAGCTTGATCGCTCAATCATGAGATCATTATGTCATGTAAATGTTTTAAGAATAATATGATTAAGTGAATCAATACGTGCCATTGGATGGAGCATTTTGGGATTTTGGCTATATTAACCAAAATGCCACCAGAAAAAAAATATAAATAAACCCCATTTTCTAGGTGAAAAGGATTTTAATTTGAAAGAAGAGAAAAATGCTAAGAGTTTTGAAGAGTTCTAGAGTTCTAACTAATCACCATTGTCAGCAGGTTGGGTCGTCGGGTCGTTGGGGCGCAACATGGCGTTATTGTATTTGCGTCAGGATGTAGAGCTACGTTCAGTGTTTGCACCGAATAATTTCTCCATAACAACACATCCGATTGAAGCGTCAGGCCAGTGTCAGTTTATTTATTTATTTATCTTTACTCTTTTCTTGATTATTTTTTATTTATTTTTTTAAAGCTTTTCTTAATTAACAACTAGGGTTAGAATTTTCTATTATGTGGCTTCGTTTGGGATGGCTTTCTTTCTGCTCATTAAAGTAGCTTTTTAGTACAAAATTAAAAAATTTTGAACTAGAAAGTTGCTTTAATAATCAGAAAGAAAGCCGTCCCAAACGAAACCTGTGTCGATACTTTTTTTTTTCGTTCTTCTTTTGTGTTCTCCTCGTCTCTTCTTGATTTCTCCTCGAGCTTTAGAGGAGCATCTTGCCCCAAGGTCTTTTGACCTAATCCATGGATCAACCTAAGCTATCTCATCTCAATGAATCTCACTCCCGTCTTCTTCTCTCTCATTCGACTCCAAACTGTGATGAATTGGAAACATTTGCTTTTCACATTCCTCGGTTCGAAAACTTATCTGAACTATATCCCATGCGCTGAAGATGAGATCTTCTCCAGGTGAGGAGGTTGAAGAAGGAGATTAGGTTTGGTGATGCGCTTTGGTGGGTTATGCCATCTTTTAATTGTAGTGAGCAAATTGTGGAAACACAAAAGTGCGTTTGATCTATTAGTTTTCTTATATGGCTTAATCCTGTTCAATTTTACTTGTGCAGATGAAATGGAAATGGTTTATTGACATTTGACCTTTTATTTTTAAGAGAGACATCTGAGTTTGTTTTCTATCAAGGAGGATTACGAAGACATTTTCATTTGGGTAAAAAATCTCTAATCTCCCCCTCTGTTATTGATTAATAAAGAATATTTCTAAAATTGCTAGTAAAATTGAAACCCCTTACACCTGTTGACCCCTCATTGTAAATATATTGAGGTTGGCTTTACTGTTCATATCTTCACCGCATATATCCTTTCCGATGAGATCACCATCACTATAAATGAAAAAGATATCTGATGTCTTCTCATCTATTAAGTTTCTAGTGACCTTTATTTATGCTAATGCCAATTACCCTTACACTGTTTGCTTAATCACAATTCAACTATGTTTATCTGATGTCTTCTCATCTATTAAGTTTCTAGTGACCTTTATTTATGCTAATACCAATTACCCTTACACTGTTTGCTTAATCACAATTCAACTATGTTTATCTGATGTTTTCTCATCTATTAAGTTTCTAGTGACCTTTATTTATGCTAATACCAGTGTTGATTTCAACAATTATATTTTCAATACAAGTCTTTTAGAGTTGCCACATAATTGTCTTTCATCCGTTTGTTTAAATTAGCAACTGCAAAAACCTATAAGATGACTTTTGGATAGCGCAGAATGTTGGCCATTAAAAGAGAAATATAAAAGATTAAAAGTAAGTTGAGTGTTTCAAAGATGAAGATGTTCAAGTGGGTGAGTGGCTTCACTCTTAGAGATATAATGTGTAACGAGTATATATGTGAAAAAGTTGGAGCTGCTCCAATGGTAGATAAGATTAGAGAGAGTCACCTTAGATGATTTAGACACAAAACATCAGACTTCTGATGACCCTATTAGGAGACTAGATGTATTAGATTGCCTATATTAAGAAAGGTAGATGTAGACCTTAAAAGATTCGGTTAGAAAATATTGGAAACATTTTTTCTTATTAGATTTAAATGAAAATTTGACTTATAACAAAACAATGGGGAAAAATATTCATATAGCAAATCTCAAGTAGCGGAATAAATGCTTGATGTTGTTGTTTGAGATGATTTAGCACTTGGATAGACCCACCCATATTATTATCCAATTAAATTTTCTATCTAACTTCATTCAACTTAGTGGACAATGTTTCTTTTTATCTTTTCAAGTGCATGATTAACATTTCGTATGAGTTTTATTTAAAATTGGATTTCATTTCATGTGAAAGCAAGATGAAATTTTGGGTGGGAGAGAAATCCCTCATCCTATCCACGTTATATAAAAGACCTTTGTGTGTGAAGAATATTTTAAGTTTGAATATAGCCTGCCTTGCAAATTCAATCTCTCTCTCTCTCCTTGCTATGGTAGTATGGTTGGGCAAGCTCTTCTGCTCCTTTTGGTATTGTACCATTTATCCTCTTTTTTTTTTTTTTTTTTTTTTTTTTTTTTTTTTTCTGGGGATGTATTTTGAACTTGAGACGGTTAAGAGAAACATCAGCACTTTTTTTTTTTTTTTTTTTTCTGGGGATGTATTTTGAACTTGAGACGGTTAAGAGAAACATCAGCACAATTCTATATAGCACACATACACTTGAACAAATTATTAAAAAAGAATGCCTAAACTCGCTAATTCCATTAGAAAATTTGATGAGAGGAGATTTGGACCGGAGATCAAGAGCTTTCCTCATCCTGCCGCTGTCTGCTTTTTCAATTAGATTAAGGTTTCGTTCAAACAACTGGTTCAAACCATTCTATGAAGAACATCATAATTCATGAGATCCTTATGAGTGATGAGCTTTGGATGTACCAATCAATGGCTCCTTACGAGTGATGAAGGTGATAATTAATCCCTCCATACAAGATAATATGGTTTAATCTTCCACTGAAGATGATTTGATTTATCCCTCCTATAACGATTCACAAGAATACCCTTCTCCTTGGGGGCAATTGCCCCCTCTAAAAAAATTAAAACTCTCTTTATAATTAGGATAATTTAGTAATTTGTCTCCTTTACTTATTATTTCTTGTCCTAATCGATCTCTTTTCATGCTTCGGTTGCATTTCGTTCCTTCGTCGGTCCTGCCATCGTTTGCTCATCTGAAGGTCGAAGTTCGGAGGAGAAATTTATTTTAGGGATAATCTCTCTTTGTTGCAAGCTCGAACATTCAAAGAAGCATAAAAGGTTTAGTCTTTTATGTGGGATAATCTCTTCAAAATCCAGAATAGTCTTACAAGATAAATGAAAGTTTATCAATTCATTTAAAGTATAGACAAATAAAAAATCTTATATCACATAAATGATAATATATTATACAATACAAGAGAACTAAATCACTCAAATAAGTTATATAATTATAATGCAATATAAAAATTTATTATGAATTTTGTCTTATTTTCTTATAAATTTGTTGCCCATAAAAATTAAAGTTTCATTTGGGACAACTTTATTATTTTAGAAAATGATTTTTTAGAATAAATTTTTTGCGCTAATTTTTTTTTTTAGAAATCATCAAGAAAGCTCTTTGAAACGAAGCCTAAGTCTGATTCGGCACCTGCCTCTCCTCAACTTTTATTTGGTCCGGTGAACGTATGTAGAGCTACGTTTGGCCGGTATTCAGATCGCGCCACGTAGCAGATAGAAAATGAGAAATACCGAGCAAATATCGAGCAATATCTGCAATAACGAGAAATACTATTATGTGAAGACAAATACTGAGCAATACCGAGTAATACTGAGTTTATCTAGAAAATACCGAGTTTTTTTCTAGAAAAGACTCGATATTGCTCGGTATTACTCAGTATTGGCCTTCATAGAGCAGTATTTCTCGTTATTGTCAAGTAATACCAAGCAAAAATTGAGTAACTCAGTGATAACCGAACGTAGAGATACGTCCGGTCAGAGGACCTAATAAAAGTTCCTCCTCCACAGGTTACCTCTCTCTCTCTCTCTCTCTCTTCTCTCTCTCTCTCTCTCTCTCCCCCTCCTCTAACATAGTAACATAGGTTATGATTCCTTCTTGTTTCAGGCCAGAGATCGAAGCCATAGAACTAAGTTTTTGAAGTGCAAATTTTTGAGAAATGAATCTTTTGAATTTGGTAAAATTTTAATAAGATGTCTAATAAAAAATTAATTAAGAAAAAAACGTAATTTAAAAAATAAATTAAAAATAAGCAAAAAAACTAAATAATTTGATTTTTTTTAACTCTAATATATTTGACGTTTCAAATAGATTGGTGTTTATATAAGAAAATTTATAAAATATTACGAGAAAAATTTAATGTGTATATAATTTATTAAATTCTTATTATAACTTCAGTTTGGTTTGGGTTGATTTTTTTATTATTTTTTAAAATAATTTTTTAGGAAAAAATAAAAAAAATTTGTACTTATGACTTCAGTAAGAAATCCATTCTAATCGAAGCACTTCGTTTGACAACCAAAAGTGGTGGCTGATTTTTTTTTTTTTTGGGGGAATATGAGGGCAGCAACTCATATAATTTTATGAAAGAAAGTTTCAAGTAAAGTATAATAAAAAGGTTAGACCTCATACAAAATAAGAAGAGGAGTAACCCAAAATCTATACCTCCCAAAAAGAATAAAAAATAGATATGCAACAAAGAGAAGAAGCTAGCAAAATATTGGAATGAGCAAAAAAACGGACTCAGACTGCTAATCAAACACAAACCAACATAAATCCAACGTCACCAAACATATATCTTCTGTTTGCCCGTGAGGCCCTCCAAGTAGATGATTAGCAGCTACATCATTGTCCTGCCATGAAAACCAACCATATAAAATAGCCAGAGGTTGCCAAAAAGACCATCCATGGACCAGATACATCGAAAGCAGCAAGTAATTCCCCATCAAAGTGAACCAGCCGGTAGTAGGCAATAAAAAAACCAACGAAAGCATAAAGGAATGCAAACAAAATTCCTGCCATAACTCCCTTCCAACCTGAGCAGCACAGAACAACAAAAAAATAGACCAGACATATGAACTAAACAACATATTCCTCTAGCCAAAAAACAACATCCAACCAATAGAAATGGACATAAACCTTCATCCAAAAAGAACAACCACCCAGCTGAGATTCATTAAGAAGGCTCAGGGATTCTCAGATCATCACAATGCTTCCATGTGGAGACTTTCTCCTCAAGTGCCAATTTAATGATAGAGCATAAAGTCGAAACACTCCTAAATTTATAATTAAATTTTCTTTCATTTCTTTCTCTCCAAAGATAGTATGTGGCACAACAAACTATAAGGAGAAGAAATCCTTTTTGGTTATTCAACAAGTAGTTCCTTTCTCCCAAAAACTGAAGAACTTGTACAAGTTGAGGTCTCAATAGAAAGTCTCCTAAAACATGAATCAACTTTTTTAAAACAGAGAAGGCATAGTCACATTCAACAAGAACGTGAAAATTAGTTTCAGCATGTAAGAAGCATAAAGAGCAATTAGGCTGAACCACCATGTTCCTTTTGATAAGCTCCTCAGTAGTTTTAAGCCCACTATTTAAAGCAGTCCAAGTGCATATCGAATATTTCAGTGCATGATGTTTATGCCATACTAAGTTAGTCCAATCAGATATGGTATCCTCCCGAAAACAAAATTTGATAAAGGATGAAAAACAAGGCTTCTTCCTATCTTTCCAAGCAATAGTATAAGTAGAGTCAAGATTAACCTGAGTATGCCCAATAATTTGAAATAAAACATCTTTAACATTGCTCGGAGAATTCCAAACTCCCTCCACTAGAAAATCAGATACCTTTGCATGATTTTGGATAATAGATTCCAAATTACAGTTGGGGAGAACAGACAAAAGTGGCCTACCACCAATCCACGGATCCCATACCATAGCAATTTTACCTTTAGATTTGATGTCAAAATGGATACATGATGAAATCTGCAAGGCCACTTTCCCATTTTCTCTCCAAAGAGAAGAAGCTTTGTAATGAACCGGAGTCCAAGGAGTGCCATATTTAGTATTCAGATAAGAGAAGAGGGTTGATTTAGAGTTGTAAAATCTGAAAAACAAAGAACAAGAATTTGCAAATTGAAGGGCTTGAAGATCCGGAATGCCCAACCCCCAAAAAAATTTGGGCTTACATGTTCTCTTCCAAGCTATGAGATGTAATTTTTTAGCCTCCGTGTCTCCAAAATAAAGATATCTAACACACATCATGTTTAAACTCTTAAGACAAGACTTTGGTATTATAGCTTCTCGAATCCAATAAGCTATTGTATTCCAGACTGTATATTTTAAAAATTGAAGATGACCAATAAGAGAAAGCAAACTAGCTTTCCACCCAGCCAAATGATCCGAAATGGAGTGCAGAAGAGGTTGAAAATCAACTATACAGTGTTTCTTGGCGGAAATGGGAATTCCAAGGTATATCATCTTTGCACAATAAGAATGCATATTAAGGGCCACCCAAATATCCGTAGGAGAAGATATGAAGTTTGAGATTATGAGCTTACTTTTTTCATGGTTTACCATTAAGCCAGAAACCTTCGCAAAGGAGTCTAATACATCCATAAAGACCTTGCAATTGTGCTTTGTCGCTTCTCCAAAACTGAGAAGGTCATCAACATAAAGAAGGTGTGAAATTTGCATGTCCTTCGTTTGGATCCCAATAAATCTATCCCGAACATCAGGATTATCAATCATACAAGTAAAGACATCCATTACAATACATAACAGATAAGGGCTAAGGGGACCTCCTTGTCTGAGACCCGAGGAGGAGTGAAAATATTCCTCTAGAGCTCCATCAATACAAATGGAGAAGTGAACATCCCATATACAAGCTTTAACCCAATGCATGAAGAGAGGGGGAAAACCTTTTTGACTCATTCTGGCCAGAAGAAAATCTCTTGAAACAGAACCAAAGGCCTTCCGAATATTCAACTTAGCACAAAACAAATTTTTCTTTGCAGACTTTTTCTAACTCCAAAAGCAATTCAGAAGCTTGAAGGATATTATTAGTGACAATACGATCTTTAATGAAACAAGCTTGATTTTCCCCAATGATAATATGCATAATATCCTTAATTCTCAATGCCAAGATTTTGGATATTATCTTATAAAAGACATTACAAAATTGAAACCGTCAGGTCCGGGAGAGGAGTTGGAGTTTCCATTAAAAATAATTGCCTTGATTTCATCATCAGAGATCATCATAGTTAACATATTAGATAAATGAGAAGGAATAATAGTACCTTTAGGAATAGAAGAGACTTCACATAAAGAAGTAGGCTGTGGAGCATTAAAAAGCTTCTCAAAGTGTTGAATGATAGAAGAGATCAAGTCCTACTTGACAAGAGGATCATCATTAGAGATCAAAGGAGAAGAGCTATGATTTCTTCTCTTTCTAATTCTTGCGTAGATAAATTTTAAGTCATCTTCCCCATGAGAAAGCCACTTCAGTTTAACACATTGGAGCACCCAATTAGTCCAGGAAGAAGAGCAATCTAAAATTTGAGCATTAATGTTTTTGAGGGCGAAGATCAAGGAAGATTTTTGAGGATTAGAGTTTAAGAAGTTCAGTGGTGGCTGATTGGGTCTATGAAGAATATGCATAGTTCAATATCTCGAGAAGAATGTAGATATTAATAAAATTAAATTAGAAATTATATAAAAAAATTTAAATCCATGTTTTTTATTTAATATAATAACTATTAAATTCATAAAAAATATATATTTAATAAATTCATATAAATACATAAAAATGTTATAAGTTTTAAATAAAACATTGTTTAAATGCTATATTTAATTAAATATTATTTTAAATAATTAATGATATAATATTTAACTAAATATTTTATTAAAACTTTAATACACTAACAAATGTTATTATTAAATCAAATACTTGAGCCAATATGTACAAGGCCTACTAAATACTTATCACATGACCACAACCAAAAAATGTTGACAAGGTTTTTATAAATTATTTATTTTTAAAATTTTTTATTTTAAAAAAATGTCAAATTATTTTGTGATTTTGCTCTTAAAATTTTCGAATAATTATGCTCTTCTTATTTAATTGCGGAAACCAAAGGGTTGTCTGTTTAACAAGCGGAGTAGCACTTGCTTCTGAGATTTTAAAACAATTCTGTGTTTCATTGAGAATTCAGGAAGTCTTAGAAATCAAATCCCCAAAGTTTATATTCACCTCGCCAATAACTCACATTTCACAACTCCAAGAAAAAGAAAATTTTGAAACGAAGACAATCACAAAAATAATCCCCCTTCTGAGAGATCAAAGAACAAAAATCATGAACAATTCCACCCCACAGGGCAGCAAGAGGGAGGAAATAAAATAATAAAATTTCTTGCCTAAACAAAAAGAATGAAATCACAACCGTAATCATAAAACCAAGAACAAGTAGAGATACTGTTTTCACCCACACAGAATAAATTTACAGGCAGGAAAAACCAGCCCCGAAAAGCACAAGAGACAAATGGTAACCGCATTTCTGGACAACCACTTCATTGGTCTCCAGTTCACCTTAACACTCGAACTCTTCATCCTTTTCGACACCTGCGGCTCCTTAGAAAGATCATAGCTTGCCCCTTTCATCCTCAACTCCTGGACACACCGAGACAAAGCTCTCCCCTCTCCTCTCTCCCTCTGCAACTTTTCATAAATCCTCCAATAGCTACAGATCCTCAACTGCACCGAAAAGATGAGAACAAGAGAAGTCACAAGGGAGATGAAGCCAGGCACCCACCAGCCGCGGCACGCCTGCCTCTCTGTTTGGCCTAAGGAAGAGGTAAAGAGAAGAGTGAGGAAGATTCCATGGAAGAAGAAGAAGAAAGAACAGAGCTTGAAAGCCTCCCTTTTAATGGCGTCAAGTTTGGTTTCTTTGGCTCCAATGCGGTTGGTGAGAAGCTCTTCCTCGCGTTGCCAGAGCTTGAGGAGAAGCAGATGTCCAGGGCTAGCGGAGATCTCGGTGAGCGGGTGTTGCTGCATTGCGGAAAATAGCGTTTGCTGCGGCTGGATTTCGATTAAATGAGATTCTGCCATTTTTGGTGAGAAGAAAGAAAACAGGGGAGAGTGTGGAGAGTGAGATCGAGAAATAGAAAGTGGAGGAAAAGGAAGGTGGATCCGTGGAAGTGAGATGGAGAGTCAAGAAATGGAAAGAGAAGTGGGACTGGAGAGCGGATTGGTAGGATTTTGTTAGTGGATGAGAGAGAGAGATTCGAGACTACTTGAAAGGGCGAGACTAACGGTCGAATTTTAGGTACTTCAAGGCAAAGGGAGTTTCTTTTAAGATTACAACGGTTGAAATTCGACCGTTGGGAGGAGATTTCTTTGAGTGCATCATTAAAATATGTATTGTTACACTTAAAAAATATAGAATTTAAATGTATTGTTACACTTAAAAAAAAAATAAGAAAAATTAAATTGTTCTATTTTATTAGGTGGTTTAATAAAAGTAAAAAAATTACAATATTTTAATTTGAGGAGTATATAATTGAGCAAATTTTTTATGTATCCAAAATTAAAATTTATATAAAAATTTAAGGAGTTATTATTATTATTGATACGTCATCAAAAAATTATCTTGATCAGGCACGAATCTCGAGGCAAAATCAAATTGGAAACTTCCGAAATCAAAATTGGGAGCATCCGTACTCCGATTTCAGCAAACTTACAGTCAAACTGAGCATCTCAGAAATACGAACCCAACGACACCAAATTTGACTCAATTCGAGCCCAAATGAGTCCAAATTAAAGACCCGAAGCGCTGTTGGAAAGTTTGTAACACAATTTGTGTTGCCAAACAGTCTCGGAACTTGACAAGCTTATAGTCGAATCGAGCGGATCGACGAGACAAATCCAACGAGCCCAAGATCGCTAAATTTTGACACTATTAAGACCTACAAATGTCTGAAGAATGGTCTATGATCAAGGGATTCAATATCGGCCGTCCATTGAACCCCTCCACATTTGCCCCTAATCTCTCACCTTTTTACACGCCATGCCACTCCAGAAAATCTATAAATAGGCCCCTCATTTCTCTTGAGAGGGGGGCCAAGTAAGAAGAAGAGAAGGATAGGAGAGAAGAACTCCTCCTCAACCACCGCCGGAGTTCTTCCCGACGCTTGTGTGACACTGGAATTTGGCCGGACGCCCGAGTGACGCAGTAATTCTTCCCAAGTGACGCCATAATTCTGCCCGATGCCAGAATTCTACCAGACTTTCAAACGACAACGAAATTCTGCTCAACTTCGGAACGACGCCGTAATTCTGTCCGATGTTGTAACTGATTTTCAATCCTGAAAAGATTTTTTGTAATCTGATCGTCCTAAGTTTTAAGGACGAGTTAGTCTCTTGTATTCCAAGCAAACACTAGTGAAACTTTTTCAACTGGGCGTGGCCTCGTGGTTTGTCCCCTTTTTAGGGTTTTCCACGTAGAAATCCCGCCGGGCCACCACTTCAAGCCCTTACCTCTGCCGGACCACCGCCTGACGCCGTTACTTTGCCGAACCACCACTTCAAACCCTCACCTCCACCGGACCACCGCCTGATGCCGTTGCTCCACCAGACCACCACTTGAGGCCCTCACCTCCGCCGAATGGCCACTTGAGGCCATGTGCTCCACCAGATACCACATGAGGCCCGGACTTCTACTGGGCTACCATCTGATGCCCAGAATTCTACCAGAGTACCGCCCTACAGACAATGGTCTTTCTGACCCAGATCTCCTGCCGACTACGGTCCTTCTAACCTCCGTATCCTACTATGGTCCTTCCAACCTATATCAAAATACGACGGTCTTTCTGATCCCGATCTCGTGCCGACTATGATCCTTCAAACCTCCGTCGCCTACTATGGTCCTTCTGACCTCCTTCAACAGACAACGTCTTTCTGACCCAGGTCTCTTGCCAACTACGGTCCTTCTGACCTCCGTCGCCTACTATGGTCCTTACGACCTCCATCAATAGACAATGGTCTTTCTGACCTAGATCTCTTGCCGACATGGTCCTTCTGACTTCCATCGCCTACCATGGTCCTTTCGACTCCATCAATAGACAACGATCTTTCTAACCCCGGTCTTCTGCCGACTACTGTCTTTCTGACATCCGTCGCTTACTATATCCTTCCGACCTCCATCACCAGACAACGGTCTTTCGACCTCCATCCTATCGACTATGATCGTGCCGACAAAACAAACACATGTATTGTAACTCCACCATGTAATACATTATATATGATGTACATTTGTAACATCAAGCTAGCCAATGCATTCTCCCAAGGAAGGGCCTCATTTGTAACGACAAATACTAGTGGATTCATTCAAGCTACGCCAGGCCCCGTGGTTTTTCCCCCTTTTTCAGGGGCTTTCCACGTAAAAACTTTGGTGTCTCTTATAAACGCTACACCCTTTCTCTAATCTGATTGTGTGCTGGATCTTCGTACAATGCTAAGACATTAAACTATATATTTCTCTACCGCCGCGAATACTTCAGGACACAACAATTATTATTATTGATGATTGACATTTTTTGCTTATTGGAGGATAATTGATGTTCTCCATTCAAAATATAATATAAAAATTGCAAATTATCTTTAATACTACTTAAAATATAAATATCTATCATTCCAAGAATTTTAAATTTATTTTGTTATCAATTCTATGCATAAAAAATGTCATAATAGATGACTTTTATTTAATGATAAGAAATGATATTTTAAAATGTAGGGACTTCCAAATAATTTGAAAATTGAAATCAAATTCATCTGTTCTATGTGACATTTTTGCAATTAATAAAAGGCCTTTAAAATGATCTCTATATGCCTTTCAATCATACTTATACTTTTAATACACTTTGATAAACTATTAAACAATCATAAAAAATGTTAAAACTTAGATTTCATTTGAAATAATTTTTTACTGTTTTTTAAAACAATTTTTCAGCATAAATTTTTTATAGTAAATAGTTGCTTAAGAAAACAGCTTTTTTGAAAGAAAAATTATTGAAAGCAAAAAAAAAAAAAAAATGGTGACTGAAAGATGTTTCAAACAAAGTTATAATCAACATATGCGTTTTATATCATCATTCTTATGTTTAAAGATTATGTAAAGCATTGGGATGAAATGTGAAGATAAATTGGGAGGAGAATAATTAGCATTCTTGTTAGATGCAAAAATCCATCTATAATATTAATATTATTAGTGAAGTATGATTTTATAGTGTAAATGAGGTATTAAATGATTTATTTTTAATTTGAATTTTTTTTAATATTAAAGTTTTTTAAATCTTAGCAGATTATTCTATCTCTATGCAATCATAGATGAAGGTGGATCTCATTGAACAAAGTAAATCTTGTGAGTGCATGGGTTTATCTATCCTATGTTTGCCATCCTAGTCTCTTGGTCTATTCTCCTATTAGAAAAACGACTTAGCCGATCGCTTACTATCGCCCAACTTTTGATATTTTTAACATATAGTTCACGCGATAACAACTCAGACATCTCAAACTTCCGTTTTATCTTCGATTTCTTAGTTGTCTACCTATGCTGTAACCGATATTATTTTTATCAATATAATTCCCTTTCAAAAAAAAAAAAAACTCAGACATCTCAAAATAAATTTTACTTCTTTTACAAGAGATTTTTCCTTTGAAATTATTTCAACTACATAAGACTTTTTTTTTTTAATTTCATTATTGAATGTTTCATATAAAAAAAGTCATATTATGTATAAGCTACTCTAAACTTATTTGTATGTATGCGAGATTTTCATACAATTCTAAGATGTTGAATTCTTTATTTTTTTCAAAATTTTGATGTACAATAATTGGGAAATTTAATTTTTTTCCTATGACGACTCTAGTTAAACTCACTTTAAGATAGGATTTTTTTTTTAATTGCGTGATAATTATTTATTTATATGAGAATATTTTTATCTTATAAAAGTAATTTTTTATAGTTTTCTTGATTATTATTTTATGCAATAGAAAGGAATGCCCTGCAGCCATAGGCGGATACAGTGTGGGGTCCATGGGGGCAGCGGCCCCCACTGATTTTGGGATTAATTACAGATTAATTCCCTCAAATATTACATGCCGACGACAGTACTCTTTAAGGAAATATAAGTGGCCCTCATATTTCTTGCTGGCAATACTCTCTTAAGAAAATATAAGTGGCCCACCAATTAATTGAAACAACATACTTGCCGGCGACACTCTTAAATACAAATTAATAAACTTTTCTTATTACTTGCATGTTGCCTTTCCCTATTCCGCTCTTGTATTTCCCTATTCTACACAGCTGCACAACCCCAACAACTCCAAGACCCCCGCACCAGTTTCACTTAGAGGATGAATCTGAACCCCGCCGCCGGCCGCCCATTCACAATTGCCAAGCCCAAATTCCGCCGACCATCCTCTGTCCGACAAACTTTGTCGCCTCTCTCGAGCCTGAGCAATGATTGTTTCTCCCGCTTAGATTTCATGTTATTCTACTTTGTTTCTTGTTTGCTATGTTTGTATACTACATCAAGGGTTATTTGAGACATGTAAAATTATGTTGACATGTGCTAATCTGATTTGGTTCTATTGCTATTTGTTGTGCTCTAGGTTCCTTCTCCTTCCCTATTCCACTTCTTGTTTACCTTATGAGAGTTATTTCCCTTGTTAACTTTTTCTGAAATTTTTAAGAGATTTATTTCAGTGGGAAGTTATGGAATGATTAATTCTCTAGAAGGAGGGTAAGTTAATATTATAGTTCTAAACATGTTTTATCTATGAAACCTATTTGAGCCTCTTACAATCCTACACTTTTTTTTATGAATCTCAGCTATATAATTTAACAATAGATTATGCTTATTATAGTCCCTAGTTCATTACAATGATTTTTTTCTTAATTAGATGTAGCTATTTTTTTTATGTCTATGTTAAATTCAGAAATCTAAAGTCCATTATTTTTTCAGTTAAATTCTACATATGAGCTTAGAGCTGGGAATTGCATGAATTTCATTAAATTGAGTACTCTGCAACTGATAGGTATGCCCATTTTCATATTACTATATGATGCATGACACATATTGATGTTGTGAAAATTGAGTTTTATTATGATAAAATTATTAATATATATATATATATATATATATATATATATATTAATTTAAATTAGCATGGATAGATATTTCAAAAGAAAAGTTAAAGGAGATGACAAAAAAATATTATGTGAAGAAAACAATACATAAACTAAGCATAACCATGTAGAAATTAATTTTTTGGATATCCTTGCCAATCCTAGATTGAGGAAAAAAAATTTGTGGATTATCATCCAAATGAGAGGGACAAAGTTAGGAGATATTATTTGTTAAAAGGACCTTATCAACCGGGTGATCATGAATTCCCACGTACTCAATTTGGAGATAGATTTCATAAATTCAATCCTGCATGGTTTGATGATAACAAAATTTGGTTGGAGTATAGTATAATGAAGGATGCAGTGTACTATTTATTTTGTTTTTTGTATACACCTCAAATTGGAGAACAAGCTAGCAGGGATAGTTTTGACACAAAGGGTTTTAGAAATTGGGAAAAAAAAAGATAGATTTCAAATTCATGTTGGTAACAAGGATTGTATACACAATATTGCCAGGCATAAGGAATTTGAGAATCAAGGAAATTTTCTTGAACTTCTACGTTTTCTTGAAAATCATAATGAAAGTGGATTTCATTGTATAATTCTTTTATTCGAGTTCATTGTAGAGGTTCTTGACCTAGTGACTCACGAGGGATTTAGTAGTGACCAAAAAGGTGAAGCATACTCTCTACTTGAATTTGTGTAAAGTTTTGATTTTATTTTAAATTTGCAAATGATGAAGACTATTTCAAGAGTTACTAATGAGTTATCACAAGTCTGTAAAAAAAGGATCAAGATATTATAAATATCATGACTTTGGTAAAAGTTTCCACAAAGACTTCAAAACATGAAAAATAATGGGTGGGAAAATTTGTTTAAAGAAATTGGATTATTTTGTGAGAAGAATAACATAAATATTCCAAACACGATTGATACATTTGTGATTCAAGGAAGATCAAGGCGCCGTACTGAAAGTATATCAAATAGACATCATTATCAAATTGAGTTATTTTATACTGTTATAGATTTGCAACTTCAAGAGCTCAACAACAGATTTGATGAAATTAACACAGAACTACTTATGTGTGTGGCATGTTTGAATCCATATAACTCATTTTAAGATTTTGATAAAGAACGATTGCTTTGTCTTGAAAAATTTATCCGTCAGATTTTTCTGAAATGGATCTCATCATACTAGACAATCAAATTGAAAATTTTATTATTGATATGAGATCGAATGATGCATTCATAAATTTTAAAGGACTTGGAGAACTTTCTCAAAAATTAGTGGAGACTAGGAAGAATGATATATTTCCTTTGGTGTTCTTAGTTATAAAGCTTGCTCTAATATTGCCAATTGCTACAACAATAGTTGATCGAGCATTTTCTATAATGAAAATTATAAAAAATCATTTGCTCAATCGTATGCGAGACTCCTAGATAAATGACTGTTTACTTGCTTATATTGAAAAATATATTTTTAGTAGTATTGACAATAATTTGATTGTACAACGATTTCAAAAAATAAAGACTCGATGGGAGAAATTATAGATAACAGATAAGAAGAATATCAAGACTAGTGTTCTCAATTGTAAGTTTTTGCTTTACTATATATTTTATGTTTTTACAATGAATCTAATGCTTTTAATTTTTTTTTTTAAATCGCCTATGCTGGTCCCAAACCCGGATGAAAAAGGTTGAGGGTTTTTTTTTTTTTTAATATTTTGTGCCCCCACATGAACAAAATCCTGGCTCCACCCCTGCCTGCAGCTTAATAAAAATATTTTGTAATGGAAAAAACAAAAAAACAAAAAGATGCTTCTTATAATTTAAGCTAGATTTTGCTCAAAATTTCTCATCCAACTACTGATATTCTTTAGATAATCAAGATTAAGGCTTCATTTGGGAAGGCTTTTTTGTTGCCTTTAAAGTAACATTTTAGTACAAATTTTTTTAATTAAAAATTTTATACTAAAAATCATTTTAGAAAGCAATAAAAAAGTTAGTCCAAATGAAGCCTAAGATGGGCTTCCTTCTACATAAAGAAATGGAAGCCAGCTTACTTTGATGTGCTTACGATGTTTTCTTCGAAAATTACTTAATCTTTTATTATTTTTTAATAACATTCTTAATTAAAAGCATTCAAAGACTGAAACTCTTCAACGACAACCTCTGAAGACGTTTCAGACAAGAAGTTAAGCTATGAGTTCCATTAAACATAAATAATAGGATATACGTGAAGGCCTGATTTTAATTTCACTATTTCTGAAGACCCACACACTTCATGCAAATTTTTTTTTTTTAATTTTTTTTACTCATGCAAATGTGGATTTATAAGATTGGTTCAGTACTTAGGGGTGTCAATAAATGATCTGAATTGATAATTTGGCACAAATGGCTTAAAAAATTTGGGTTCAATTTGACTTGATTAATTTTTAGGTTAAGTTCGGGTTGATCCTAAAAAATAAAACTAACGCTAGTATCATTCACTCATTCAGTTTCATTTTAAACGGTGGTTTATTGATTTAACGGGTCATATTTTGGTTAAACAAGTCGTGATGATCTAAAAAGTGCATGATCTATATTACAAATGGATCAGATTCGGGTCAAATATCTGAACAATAGGATAAATAAGTCGGATTCGGGTTAAACGGGTTAGATAAACTTATCTACCAACCCAAGAAAACACTAACTGCCAAGGTGAGCACCTTAACTCAGCAAATCTCTATCAAAATTTTAGAAATCTTGTAACTCCTACTTAGGTCAAAAGAAACCTACAAGAAAGTTCCATAGAGTTGTACTTGCTCCAATGAACAAATCTCTTGTTGTTATATTGGCAGTTCAATTCATTCTATTTCTTTAGTATCAGTTCAATTCATTCTATTTCTTTTATCTTTCATTTAATAACTAGATTGATAAACATCAAGATCATTTTGACATTCATAGTTGATTAATTGCAATAAAGAAAATCAATAAATAACTCAAAAATATAATTCACATTATTATAATAGTTAATATTTATATTCTATTGGTAGAGTTCAAAATAATATATGCAATAGCTTTTATAGGCCATAAAAGAATATACATGAAAAAAAAAAACTAAAACTAAAACTAAAACATCACTACAACTAAGCTTAAATCCACATGCTCCTTACATTTACTTGAAATCATATAAAATCACGTAATGAGTGAATAGCTCAGCAAATAACTAAATCAAACAACTGAAATCAATTTAACGTAAAAGTGAAACAATATTTTTTAAATCATATAAGAAAATCTATAAATTAATATATATGCTATTTGTATCGATCATCTTTATAAATCAATTGTATTTATCATACAATTATTTTCATTTAGTCATATCATTCAATCATCTTTGTTAATCCATCAGTTATACATTAGTATCAATATATATATATAGTAATAATAAGAAGTAACCATAATTTGTATCTATATTCAGTAATCATTGATTAGTATTAGTACAATAATCAATATTCCATAAAGTATTCGGGTTAGGGTATCTTATATCTTGATCTTGCACTGATGAATTCCAATTAATCGCTCCTTATGACTCTCAATCAATGAACTCCTTATAACTTCTCTTGAATCACATGATAGTCGATGAATCCGTATGACTCTCAATCAATCTCTAACTCATTATGACTCTCATCTACTGACTCAATCCCATCAATGGACCACTTAGATCTTAAAGATATCACATGAGATTATCATATTATATCAATCAGTACATCATATACATACATCACATCAGAGTTAAACTAGCAGCAATATTATATTCTTGCATAACTCAATCATATCAATAAATTCAGTTAATATTACCTTGCAGTCTTATCATGTTAAATCACAGTACAACACTTTTCAACTCATTTCAAGCTTGTTTTTTTCCCAGCTCATTTTACCTAAAAATTTATATACACATATTTAATAAGTAAAAATTTAATAAAATCATATCAAATCGTTCAAAATGATCAAATCTATAACATATCAAAAGATATGCGATGAAAGCTTGCAAAATTAGAAGTTAATGCATTTTTTATAGATTTAGGAGAGAAACTAGTAGAAATCAAAATCATCGAAAATAGAAGTAAGAGGATAGTTAATCAGAGCATTTTTTACAACAATAGTGATGGACAAAAATGACTAAAAATTGACTTTCTATTTCCTTTTGCTCTCCTTTTTGTCTCTCTTCTCCCTTTCCTTGCCGAGCAAGTCGTGGCTGAAATGGGGGAGGTGGTGGCACAGCCGGCACTGGAATACTTAGACTTAAAATAAAAAATATATAAAAATATTGTTAGTGGCTTAGTGCTGGAACACTCATAAGTATAATGCCGAAGCACTCTAGTTCAATTAAAAATTCTAAAATTCATATTTTAAAATAATTTTTATTTTTGGGTTTTTACAAATTATGCTACTTATCATCCACCTAATAGTTATCAGCTTATTACCTAAGCAATAAACTAAGAGATGATTGCAAGGCGTTAAAGTAATCCCACAATTAAAAGTAAATTTATAAAAGAGGACGAGAGAGAAATGAGTAGATGCACATTAAGGAAGAAAGGATGAGCTTTCAGATGCTTATAGGAGGGAGAACTTCTACTTCAAGGAAAATAAGATGATGCAAGTTTTGCTTACATCAAAGGAGCTTTTGGTTAGACTCTTACAATAAAGAAGTGGAGTAGCATAAAAATATTTTCGCCGGTTATACGCGCGTCGATAAAGGACTTCCGGCGCAAAATAAGTCGCCGGAAACATTTCCGACGTTTTTCTGGCGGATTTTGCGCTGGAAAAAAATTTCCGGCAGATTTTTTATGCGTCGGAATGTCAAAAAAAAATTTTAAAAAAAAAATTCAGATTTGCCAAGCCCCCGCGTGGGGCAAATTATTGCATCAGGTCACCTGACAGAGAGATGCGTTCGGTCTCTCTCTGTCTACAGTAACCTGCGCTTTACTGTAGCACTGCTACAGTAAAGCGCAGGTTACTGTAGACAGAGAGAGACCGAACGCATCTCTCTGTCAGGTGACCTGATGCAATAATTTGCCCCACGCGGGGGCTTGGCAAATCTGAATTTTTTTTTTAAAATTTTTTTTTGACATTCCGACGCATAAAAAATCTGCCGGAAATTTTTTTCCAGCGCAAAATCCGCCAGAAAAACGTCGGAAATGTTTCCGGTGACTTATTTTGCGCCGGAAGTCCTTTATCGACGCGCGTATAACCGGCGAAAATATTTCCGCCGGAAATGCAATTTTCCGACGGATTTTTGGTCATTTTCCGTCGAAAACGGCCGCCGGAAAATGACGTTTTTCCCGTAGTGATATGACTTTGATTTTGTTTGGGACAAATTTAGACCGCTATTTTTTCTCTACTTTCAATTTTTTATTCTAAAAATCAGATTTACAAAACATTAAGAAAGCTATCCCAAACGAAGCCTATATCTATCTAGTTGTGTTTTCTCTTTGTTGCTAAAAATGACAAAGTGGCATTTATTTTATTATTTCTATAAAGCATAATCTCTTAACCACCTTTTTAATGTTTAGTGAGCTATTTGATATATATTTGTATAATCATTGATGAAGGTGGATATCATCAAACCAAGAAAATTTTCTTAGTGCTTGTGTTTGCATATTTGTTGTATTTAATCTCTCATCTTTGTGCATTTTGCTCATTAATTTTAACTCAATGCACACATGTTTACATGCATGGTTTAGTGAGATATGTCTATGTTCAAAATCACAGAGGTTAAATAGTTCCACTATGCTTTAACCATTGGACCTCAAAATCTTTTCATATGTTTGAAAACATAAAATTAATTACAAGAACCTGCAAGATTTTGTAAAACCTTTTTAAGTCAATAAAAGGTCTCATAGCTCACAAAAAAATTTTATCCATAGATTTTCAAATCTCGATTGAATAGTTACAATAAAAAGAACATTCCAATCATATTTTATGGGGATTTAATAGGAGAAAATTTTTACTTTATAATTTGGCTGTGTAATAACAATAATAAGCAAATATGCATGTATGAGGTTTTGTTTGGGACGGCTTTTTTACTGCTTCTTAAAGCAGTTTTCTAGTAAAAAAATTTAATTTTTTACTAAAAACCTTTTTTAAGAAGCAATAAAAACGTTGTCCCAAGTCAAATCTGAATCTCTCTTGAGAACTCATATTGATTGGAAGTTTCATGAAATGGATACATATTTTTGTTTATGGGTACAAGCTAGCTATAAATAGCAAATACTTTCATCGGACATGATATATTACATCACATATTATGTTTTCAAATTTTGCCTCTCTCACTCTCATCTCATCACCAATTCCACAAAACATAACTTCCTTTTCATTTTTTACAAATATATCAAAGCTTCATATAAACCAAGTACCAGCTCACTTCAGTCTCTCGCTAAAGAGCCCTTCAATGGATCCAATTGAAGCAAAAATGCTCACAAGCAAGCATACAACACTGAAGACTTGAAGCAAAATCCACTTTGATGTCCAAGGAGCTATATTTCTTTGAACACAATACATTTCTACTGGAAAATAGATGGCTAATGGCCAGAAGTTGAAGGCCCCAAGCAAAGCCAATACTTGATTGAAGTAAGGAAAAGCAATCGCAAGGGTTGTGGTTGATACAACATAAAGAGTTCTGAAGCAGATTCTGAATAGATTGATTTTGTAGGGTGGTAAGAACCAAAGCTGGATGGTGTAAAAGTCATTAACAAAACTGCTTGAAGGATATTTCTTGGCTAGCCATCTCTCAATGAATGCAAAGATTGGTTGGCAAAATACCTGGGAAGAGGAAAATAATCTCGCATTAAACCTGAAACAACAATTACTGTATGGGTTCATAACATACTACTAGTGACTCAAGTTTTAGCTTTATTTTTAGCAGAAAGAAATCTAATGGGCTAATTCTCTCTTGGCATATGACACTTAACCAAAGTTACCATAAAATGCCTACTCTTTCATTCAAGAAATAAGTTATTGAAATTAAAATTCTCGTTCATAAGTTGATTTAGGCTTCGTTTAGGACGGCTTTCTTTCTGCTTCTTAAACCAACTTTCTAGTATAAATATTTTTTAATTTTGTACTAAAAAACTGCTTTAAGAAACATAAAGAAAGCCGTCCCAAACGAAGCCTTAGTTATCTAGCAAGAATTCCAAGAGATTTTTCACTTAAATTACCTGATAGCCTCCCAGTAGGTGAAGTATGATACAAGCATTGGCAATGTCTATGAGCCAATAAGGTTCATAGAATCCAAATCCAGTCAAGAGGTTTCCCGGCGTGTCGTCGCCAAAGGCAGCATAGCCAAAGCATCCACAACAAAGGTAGAAGAAGGTTGTGATGCTGATGGATGCCATTGAAGCTTTTTTCATGGTTTTGTTTTCAGAAGGTGGAGATTTCAAAGTATCCTGCATTCATGTAAATTCCACCCCTTGGATATAAAGATGACAACTATAGAAGAAAACAATACATAATTGCATTATGAGTTTGTCAGAATTTTACCTGTATCTCTATAAGAATTACAGAATATGGATATGCAAATGCTATATCTCCAATAGCTTGGGAAATTCGCCACACTTTCTGAGCAGTGGATGGTGCAGGGATTCCTCCAATCCCACCTTTGATCATTCCATTGCCTGTGGTGGCACCAATGTAATATTTAGTTGAATCTATTATTGTAACAATATTATTATGATATAAGCAAATATCATGTGCTTGAAGATAATTTTTAAAATTATAATTAGTTCAGCAATGTTCTATGAATTTGAGTATTGACTATATTGAATATTAAAAGAAATCGCTTATAACTGTCCTGAGCAACCAAAAATGAGAATATTAATATAATATTTTATAACACTAACGAATGGTTTATCATTACTCATAAGCTTAAGCATTTAGGTCGAAAATGAGTTTGGAGATTTGTGTATAAGATTAAGGTTTTGTTTGGGACAATTCTCGTTATGCTTTCAAGTATTGAAATTTTTGTACTAGAAAGCTACTTTAGAAAGCAAGAAAAAAGCTGTCCCAAACAAAGCCTAACTCTGATTTCCATTTGGCCTACGCATCCTAAAAGTAGCATCTATTGATGATATAATATAATTATATAGCTTATCCAAAACTGAAAAAAAAGAAAAGAAAAGAGCAAGTAAGCAGTACCAATCACTTTAGCAAAGCCTAATCCAAATCCAATAAAAGAGTAACTAAAAGACATAATAGCAGCCACAACTGAGAGCCATTTCATGTTGTGGAAATCTGGAATCTGAGAGAGAAAAATTTGGACAATGCCAAACAACAACATGAATGAGCTATCTTCACTTGAGCATGGAGCATTGTGACCTTCTTTATGATAACAATTTGATCTATGTATAGCCCTGCAAAACAAATAACGTAGTTCCAATCAATCAATTTCACTTCCAACTTCATAATTTCTTTGTCAAAGTACCTTATACAAGTTGTAGTTGTAATAGCAAATGCAATAGAAGCTCCAAACAAGCTCAGATATTGCAAAAACCCACAGAACCAAGTATGCTTTTCGCCTGAGTTACCACAAAATTAACTAAGTTACTTGAGTTAAGTATACAAATTAGATAAAATAATACAATTCAAGAACAGAAGATTATTGATATTTGCTTAAATTACCTAAGGTCACTCTAACTGCATCCATGTAAAAATAGTTTCTGGTGCCATTAACAGGATGTGGAGATCGATAACAGTCAGAAAGTAAGAAGGAAGAGATGAAGGTCAATAGAGCGAAGCATAGCAGGGCCAAAGGCCCTGCAATCCATCCTAGTTGGGCAGTGCTCCAGGCCAAGGATAAAACACCAACACCAATGACTCCTGTTATGATATGAGCTATACATGTCCATACTGTTCCTGGTAGGATAGTTATAGTTTCACCCAAAGTCTTCAAAATCAAGTCATAAATAGATATATTTGAGTAGGGAGAGAAGGAAGATGAGAGAAGTAAGAAGAAGAAGCTTTCAAGTCCTAGAATTACCAGTTCTTAATTTTCCATCATCACTGCAAGAGGAATCAGATATCTCAGGAGAGTGCTGAGCTGCCATTCTCCCCACTATACATATAGAATTTATGCATGTGTATGCACATATAGAAAATGGATGATAAATTTAGAAGATTAAAGAGGATAAATGATTGAAAGGCAATTGCTCAGTCAACTTAAGATTTTGTTTGGGATAGTTTTTTTCCTGCTTTTGAAAGCAGATTTTTAGTAAAAAAAATCTAGTTGAATAAATTTTTTAGATAAACTAAAAAATTATTTTATAAAACAACAAGAAAATTATCCCAAATCTCAAATGAAATCTAAATAGGAGACTAGAATTTGCACCTGAAAATAAGAATGAATTTGAATCCAAGTAAAATTATGCTATTTGAAATATTTGGCCAATTAAAGAGATTCTGCTGCATTCTTTTATGCTGGCAGCAAACGAATAAATAGATAATTTAGGAAGAGATTGAAATACATAGGAGAGTTTGGAAGAATTAAAAAATTGAATTAATATAAGAATTATAAATAAAGTTGATCAATTTAGTTAAAATTTGGAAGGCGTGGCTTTGAATTTTTATTTGAAGTACGTGGTGTTACTTTTTGCTGTACATTTTGATTCAGTCATTGAATATTTTAAGAGGAAGTTAATGTCGCTTAGAGTTAGAAAAAGACAACTTTGTCACTTATTATTTAGAAAATTGATCCAATTCGGCAAGAAATAACATAACATAGGCAATTAATTTGAATATTGATTTTAAGATTTGATATGTCCTCAAAAATTCCTTTGATCGAGCACGAATCTCGAGGAAAATTCAAGTTGGAAACTTTCAAAATTAAATTCGGAATCATCTGAAATCCAATTTCAACAAACTTATTGTCAAATTGAATGTCTCAAAGAGACAAACCAAACAATACCAAAATTGGTCCGACCCAAGCCCAACTGGGTCTAAATCAGGGGCCCGAACCACATTTGGAAGGATCAAAATATTATTTGGATGAAAAAATGATATTCAAATATGAGATGCTTATAGTCAAATCCAGCGGTTCGGCAAGACAAATCTAACGAGCCCAAGATCTCTGAATTCCGACATCGTTAAGGCACTTAAACATATGAAAAACTCTCTACGATGGGAGGAATCAATACAAGCCATATGATGGAGCACTTCAAACCTCCCCCGGATCTTCTCTAAATTTATGGGGTGTGCCGCTCATGAAAATCTATAAATAGACCCACACTCTCTACATAAGGGGGGCCTTTGGCTGGAGATTGGAGAGAGCTTTGAAGTTTAAAGAGCTCTAGCACCACCGCCCGGCCACCGACCGCTACCAGACCAACGCATGGCCACCGACTGCCGCTGGACCTTCCCCCGACTGACGACAGCCGTCAGACTTCAGTCCAACCTTCATCGAACCACCGCCTGGTCGCCGAATGCCTCCAGACCTCCGCTCGGGCCGACGACCATTGTTAGACTTCAGCCTTACTTTCGTCGGACCACCGCCCGGCCGCCGACAGACGTCGGACCTTCGGCCGGCCGACGATCGCCTCCGGAGTTCTGCTCGACCTTCATCAGACCACCGCCCAGTCGCTGACCGCCGCAAGACCTTTGCCTGGACTACATCCGCTGCTGGACTTCAGCCTGACCTTCGTTAGACCACCACCCGGTAGCCGTCTGCCGCCGAACCTTCGTCGGATCGTTCCTTATCAGCTGAAATTCTACACAAAAGCTATCGGACTTCCGCCCGACCGTCTCTAGACCTTTGACTAGCTCTCCAAATTACTGTAATTTAACCACCTCTAAATCGAGGGACGGGTCAACCCTTGCAATTCACTCAAGTTTAGTGGAATCTTTTCACTTGGGTGATGCCCCGTGATTTTTCCCTCTTCAAGCTTTCCACGTAAAAAAGATCTGGTGTTTTACTTCGCTCTTTCTTTTGTGTGATGGATATCCATGCATCGCTAAGACAAAAAATTTACTCACTCTACCACCATGAATCTTCCAGCCCACAACAAGATTATTTGAATTTGATTTTAGGCAAAATTTACAAAGATGGACCCAATGTTGTCAATAATTAATATGTGGATCCAAATGTAATGAGTTTAAATATAATTAAAAAGTTCTCCAGGTTAATTAAGGCTCACATATTTTTGAAGTCTTATGTGCTTATAAATGAAATCATCTCGATGAGTAGAAATTATTTTGTGTTGAATTCAGAAGGGAAGAACCATCCAGATTGCATCGTATTTACTGAGTATTTGCTGAATATTTATAAATACTCAGTAAATATACAATAAATCAGCTAATACTCACCAAATACTTAGTAAATACTCACAAAATACTCAGTAATACTCATAAGTGAATATTTGCTGAGTTTTATTGAGTATTTGCAAATACGTAGCAAATACTCAATAAATATGCAATAAATCTTAACGGTTCTCCCTATCAGGAGTGCGTATGTAATAATTTTTCCTCGATGAGAAAGCTCAAATGAATCTACGATTGTTCAATTACAAGTTCATTAAGGCACAAATATATCAAAAATATAAAATAATTAAAAGTATGGGATAAACGAAGCATGGATTCTTATATAATTCAGTTTTTTTTTTTTTGCTCATTTGTACATCCATTATTGCTTGATGCCCAATTGTCATGTCGACATTCACGAGACACATTCCAATGATTAATATTTGTTGTCACTCTACCACTGACTTCTAGCTTTCATATTTCATGTTTTCATGTTCCCTCTTTCATGAAGCGAAGGATGTCATTGATCACATACTATTGAACAACATCCTAAAATCTTATTGTTTTACACCTTCCAATGATCAACATCAAAATGCATCGACCACTAAAGTTTGACGCTAACATTCTTGTTCACATGATCTCCCATCTTATTAAGATAATAATCAAGTCAATTGCATACCATTGTTCAACTTCTAACATTCCTTGCTATCACCTAAAGCATACTAACAATTGCCTCCAACATGCTTCTTTCAGATCATTCAATCTATTCTCATATCAGGATAATATTTGGCATCTAACATTCACTAACTACTAACATTTGACGCACATTGTTAGCCACACTGCCTCTCCTCTTACAAGGATAATTACCAAGCTGATTGTCTGATAGCCAGCTTCTAATGTTTGCCAACCTACAATGTATGACGCATGCCCTCTTAATCACTTTCTCACTATCAACCATCTTGTGTTACTTCAGACATTCCCTATTAGTCCTCAATTGATTATTACCTATGGCTAACATCCAATGTCAGTCTACCACATATATCATATATAAATCCTCTTAATCTCTAGTTTTCTCTCCTATTACAAGAATGACTTAGCTATGTTGATTGCTCAATATCGCCCGACTTTCAACGTTCCTAGTGCCTTGTTCCGATGATGACAACTCAAACATCTGAAGATTCAATTTACTATCACCACAAGAGATTTTTCGTATGATTTGAGCTTGTTACATTACATTGATGCCTTATCAAATTATTGCGAATGCCCCCTTCGTAATCTTTGACTTAACTAATGAAATCATTTAACTTGCATTAGACTCGATAAGTTTTTTCACTTTTGAATTTTTCACGTTATAAAAAATCTCGTATCTCCAATGAACTGCTCTAGATGTATTTATATGCGTGCAAGGTCTTCTTGCAATTCTAAAATTATTTATTTTCGCAAATTTCTCAATGCACAATAATGAACAAACCATTTTTTTTTCTAGGATAACTCTCATTAAATTCACTTTAAGATATATATTTTTTTTTAATTGCAGGATAATTATTTCTATTTCTAAGAGGCTATTTTTTATCTTATTGTAATGAATTGGTAAAGATTTTAGTTAGATTTCTTTATACTTCCTTTAGCTTTTTTTATATAGTTTGTATTGTCATTGATGTGCTATTTTGTGTAGTGCCGGTAGGCATTGTTGCCTACAAATAAGAACAATAGGATTTGTTGTTGTTCAAGGGGCTGCATAAGAGCCCAACTACAAAAAGTACAACAACAAATCTTGGACCAATCACAACAAAGTTCACCTTGGTTCAGATTTACAAATTAAACATTTAAGTCACTCCATCTGACGTCTCAGCTATGTTGGTGTTGTCTTTGGGTCTACGTACCTCCTTTCCGCTTCAACAAATCTAGGCTATATCTCTTGAAATGCCCTTCTTTATGGCAGTAGAAACATTTATTGTACTCATGTCTTCCTCTTGCTATCAGGATGTCTCCAACCCATTCTTTTTTATCCTCATTTTTACATTGAAGTTGTTTGGACACCAAAACCGACTTTACGTCGGTCATGGTCAATGTCTGCTTTCCATATAGTAATGTACAAACTATATTCTCGTATGACTTTGGCAAAGAACTTAGAAGAATGATACCCTGATCTTCCTCCTTAATATTAGCATCTACATGTTTAAGATCAAGGATAAATTTGTTAAATTCATTTAAATTCATCAATGTGCTTCTTCAAGTCTTTACCTTCATTCATTTGCAACGTGTATATATAGAGCTTTCTTTAGATACAACTGGTTGGCCAACGATCTCTTCAAGTACAATGACTCTAGTTTCTCTCATACTTCTATAGCAGAATCCTCTTCAGCTACTTCTCTCAATACTTCATTACCGAGCGATAAAAGAATCGCACTATGAGCCTTCAATTATCGATTCTCCATAAGCCGAAATCATTTTCTCTGATAAATTTGTCGATTTCAAAATTTTGCATCGACGTGATCAAGAACTGTATTATTTTGTGTTTTATATTGTATATAAAGTGTAATTTTATATTGTATATTTTTCTTGATTTTTATTTTGTGCAACTCATTAAAAATATCTTGTAATTAAAAAAAAGCTGATGGAAGCCAATTCACGTTGATGTGCTTATAAATGTTTTCTTCGAGAGTTGCTTAATCTTTTATTTTTTTTTTCTTAATAACATTCTTAATTAAAACATTCATATACTGAAACTCCTTCAACGGCGACCTTCGAAGGCGTTTTCCGGAAATAAGTTAAGATTCGTGCTCTCATTAAAATATAAATAATAGGGTAATTGATAAACGTGAAGGCCTGATTTTAATTTCTTTATTTCAGTACATGATATAAGTCAAATATAATTGGGCGTATCACCAAATTTTAAATTAGGTAAATATTAAGGTTTGATGACTTTAGCAAAGGTTTTATGGCTGGTCCATAGTGAGTTAATTTTCTTTATTTTGATTAATCTAATTAATTATTATTGTATGCTAACATAATTTTTATAATAATAGAGAAAATTTTATAATTTTGGTATTGCATGGAAGTTTCTTGCATATATATATATATATATTTGTGAAAAGTCAAGTAGGGAAACATTAATTGACTAAATAAGTAAAAAATAGTTTCATTACATAAGTTGAAAATTATAATGATTTAGATTTTACTTGGGATAATTTTCTTCATGTTTTACTTTTTAGATTACAACCGTAATTTTTATTTGGTCAGTGCTAAAATGACAATAGATCTCTTCTCCGTAGATGAAAAAGATAGGATTTCAAGGTTTGAATTGTAAAATATATTGATGGCAATACTTAATGGTAGACGGTAGAGAGTATTAGAAGACAGAAGAATTGGCAAATAAATGGTTGATGACGACGAGCATTGATGCCACTTAACATCAATGGAGAGACACAACACAGTTTGGTCTGTTGGTTGGGAGCTTAGGCTATCAATTAAGAGGTCTTGGATTAGAGTCTTGTATATGCGATACGTGTGTGAATCTACCTTAATGAACCTAAATGTCCAAAAAAAAAAAAAACCAGTGGAGAGCGCATGCAAGTGTCATATGTTAGCAATGATGGGCATCTGTATATATTAATGACATGAGCATTGATTAAAGACATGCAATTACGGATTAACGAGCATCAACATTGATGGTTGGGTCATGGGTGTTAAGGTTGATAACAACGATGATTACATGCCTGAGGATGCATGATTATTTTTTAATTTTTATTTATTTTTTTATTTATTTGCTTAGGATGCATGATGATACTTGTTGGTATTAGTCATTGGTGAATGACTAACAATGAATGACCATCAATGTTGGTGGATGGTGGTAAAATGCACATGCCAAAAGGTAGAGTGTGTTCTTCTCCGAGGAATTATTTTGTCCCGACACCGGACCGTTCGGACGCAAATTCAGAATGTGCCACATCACTCGATACATAGCAAAAGAGTGACATGACGTGTCCTGATTCGTCTTCGAAAGACGTCTGGTATCCGCCCAGAATAATTTTAGTGTTCCCGACCTCCAACAAACTCAATTTCAAAGTACCAACTATAAGTTTTATTCTGCCTTTTTTATGCTAAATTATGAGAGGTTTTTTCCCCTAATATAGATCCAGTTTCTTTATACATATAGTTTTTGTTATACTCAAAATGCTTTAGAAAAGAGAGAGGAAGCTATCACAAACGAGAAATTATTCGTCTTAATGTCTCAATAAAAAAATTATCATTATTTTTTGAAACGGAGGTATCTACCTGTTGCCAGCTTTAAAAGAGGTGCATGGGCGGTGTAACTTATCCCACGGTGGGCCTACCAACAATCAACCCTACAAGTGCAGTTTCTCTCTATTCAAGGAGTCGCGCTGCATGAGAGGGAATCGAACATGAATTTGGGATTCCCAACAACGCACGCCACGAACTCAGCTTAATTATAATAATATTATTATTTAAAGAAGTTATGATATATCTTTTGATTATTATTATTATTATTTTAATATATTTAATAAATGATTATATTATACCAAAAACTAATGAAATATGATGCACAAATAGTAAATATAAGAAAAATATGAGTAAAATAGTCATTCTCTTTATAAGAGAAAACATTAAAAAAAACGCGTACCTTAAGCTAGTTGAGGAGGTAATAGTGTAGGCAACCCCAACGCCAATTAATCCCAGCTGCTGAAAAACCCCACAGATCCACACGCTCTTCTCGCCTGCAAAGTCCAGCAATTATAAAACCTTTCTAGTGTGTAAG
>NW_021319309.1:6075758-6125998 GCF_001605985.2 Dendrobium catenatum | reverse complement strand
CGCGGCAGCGCGAGCGCGAGCTCGAGCGCTGGGCAGCGGGCAGGGGGCGGGGGCAGCGGGCAGAGGGCGGGATTTCGAAATTTTTTGAATTAAACGGGTTGGCGGGTTGACCCGGCAACCCGCCGGGTCAACCCGAACCCGACCCGTTTTTGAAACGGGTCGATTTCTGGAACCCGAACCCGACCCGTTTTGAAATCGGGTCGGGTTCAACCCGGCGGGTCCGGGTCGGGTTTTCGTGTCGTGTCAAATATTGACACCCCTAGTATAGGCAACGCAAGAGGGAGGCTGTAGCTTCTAATAGGAGCAATTATTATGTCCGGTCAACCGAACGCGTTCAGAAGCCAATAATCACACGCCACGTTACCAAACACTTGGTATTGCTCGGTATACATTCGGACCGTTCGGTTTTTGACAGGACGTAATAACTTCTCTTCTAATAGAGGCACCAATGACGGCGACTCAGCAACTAGAAGCCATTTAGGCCAAGGCCAAATGGTTGACCAAATGGCCGGCCAGGACTAACTGCTAATGAAGGATGGTCGTAGGGTGATTTTAATGGTGGATCGATTGGACTCGCTAGTACGTATGATCTGATTTTAATTCTTTATAAATTTGAGATCAATCCATAACTTTTAACAATGCATAAGAGGGTCTTTACCGGTAATTAAAGAAGGTATTATTATTGTGCAATTTGAACCATATGAGTCATCTCCTATGATGATATTTGAATTATATGAGAAGTCTTCTATGATAGTAGAAGTTTAGAGATGTCAAAGTTAACATATAATGGATGATGAAAGTCAAGTGTTAGTTAACAAATATTGAATATTATTTGATAGAGGATATTAATAGTCATGCAATGATAAGCGCTCAGCTCAATCATTTTCCAAATAGAATGGGAGATATGGTAGAAAAACCTCAAATATTTGTTCACAATAGATGATGAGATCACAATGATTGGTGCAATCCTAATGTTGGTGGTTATCAGACATTTAAGGCAAACTTTCTATGCTAACCCTCTAGATCACTTGATCTTCTCTTATATTTGGTGAATGACTTTTCAGGCCCTCTAATGATCATCTATAGTTAATGCCCATCAAACTTTTTTAAAATTACTTAGTTTCCCATCATGTTAGGAAGTCAACATACTAGCTAGCCACCCCAACACAAATGTTTGACAGTTACCAAAAATTCTAATGCAAACATATGCTTATTTATTATCTTTTTGATCGACTTATAAACTTTCTCCTAATGTCTATCACTCTTTACCAACTTTCACATCTTCAGACTCCTCTTATTGCTATCATGAAATATATCTCCTACTTAACTCTATACTATAATATTAAAGCATTATTTAATTTTAGGAAAGGAATACCTTTAGCTAATATTTGAACAACACTAACATAGCTATTTCAACTACTTTAGCGTCATGCTCTTCAAGTTTTTTACATAAAACTTTTTTATCTCCAATATGTTGATTTCAATATAATTATGTGTATGTGATATTTTCTTACAATCATAAAATATTAAATTATCCCTATCATAATTAATAAATATTCTAGCCTGCAATATTTTAAATTAATAAAATATTTAAATAAGTTCCTATCTTTAAAAAAAAGCCAAAAGAATCTCTAACATTCTAATCGATCCGTTTTAATGAAGTAACCAATAGTTTATCACGTCAAGCAACTCATATAATTTTATTTATTTGTTTAATCTTAAAATTCACCCAATTAGTCGTCGACAATGACGCTCATTTGTAATATTTTTGAATGTGAAGGGTCCCTTCACGTTTCAATATTTAATTTATAATTAATTAAATATTTCCTTAAGAAAATAAAATAAAGGGACGTATAATTAATACAATGAAGAAAATCGGGTTTGAATGTAGACGCATTGTTGTATTGAATTAAATTAAAGTTTTATTATTACCGTTTAATTGATTTATTTTTTTGTTTGACATTTTCATAGCTGGAACTAAGTGGCGCCATAAAATAAGTCTAAATGTAATTTGTTTTTGAATGAGAATATAAATTGCTGAAAAATTAGAAGAAAGAAATCAAAGTTTTAAAGAATTTAAACCAAAATAATAGAAATTAGCTTGAGTTATTTTGGGAGATTTACATATGTATTTTCCTCACTTACATTTCACATCTAACTGCCCAGTCATCAAGCCTGCCCCCACTGGTCCTGTCCCCCTTAATTGCATTTGGTCTGGTTCTTAATTAACTGTCACCCTTATACATTCTCCTGAAGCTCTCAACAATAATAAACTGAGGAAATTGCACGGGATCCACTGACAAAGCAATGATAAGATCCAGTACATGAGCTTGCTAGTAAGAGTGTAGGGGTGTCAATATTTGACACGATCTAAAATCCGACTCAAATTCGACTTGAAAATTTTGGGTTATGGTCAAATCGGACCCGAAACGGGTCAGGTTCGGACTCAGCAAATTAACCCGTTTCAAAATTAGGGTTGGATTCAGGTTGACCCAATAACCCAAAATTGACCTGTTTTTTTACCCGAAAACCCGTTTATGACCCCGAAACCTGAGATTGATCTGTTTTTTAACTGCTTTTGACTCAAAATCAAAAATTAACCCATTTTTTGACCCAAAAATTGCTAATTTTTTGTCTGTCTCGTGTCATTCAGGTCGTGTCGGGTTGACCTAGACCCGAAGCGGGTCGGATTTGAGTCGGAAAAATCGACCCGTTTGCAAAAACGGGTCGGGTTCGAGTTTACCGAATAGTATCGGGTCAATTTCGGATTCGACCCGAATCCATCCCGTGACCCAAAATTCACACCCCTAGAAAAGGGGCTACAACAATATCCAGTCAATCTATTAATAGTGTTAACTAGGAGAAATTATTATTTGTGGAGATCAGACACATAATCATTCAGTTTGTCTCTATGAACAGTAACTGAGCTTTTACTGTTCACCACTGTATTTTTACTGTTCACAGAGACAAAATTGGACGTTATCTCTATCCAGTCTCCGCACCTAATAATCTCTCGTTAACTAAGGTGTAGACGATGTAAATAGTGAAGTTTAAATGTGAAAATAGATAAATGAGGATGTTTGAGTGGTATGTATGTAAATACCGGCCTATTATTATTTTTTTAATGACATGGTTTATAAATTTTAGTATCTGCATTCTAATTTTTTATTCTAAGATAAATTATATCAAAATATTATGATTTTTCTTTTCATTCAATTGGGTTTTAAGATTCCCAAGTTCTTTCCCTTTTCATACAAGCCAGGAGTTCCCTACAATGGCATTGGCTGAGATGTTTCTTTCAACGAGTCGCTACCCTACTTTTAATTAAATTGACGTATACGTCTTGCACTCTTGATAGTTGATATGCAGCAAAAGTCTAAATTCAACTTGTCAGTTTTCTCCCAAGCAAATATCTCCTACAAAGAGAACAAATCAATTCACCGAAAATACTTGGTTTTATTTGGCAAAATATCTTGAGCTGTTTAACTTAACAAAAAAATGTTCATCATCTAATTTGTGTTAGTGCCGTATGAAATTTTACTGTGTTGATCAATTTATACTGTTGTGTCGGACCTCAACTCAATTTCTCGTGTTCTCTGGGGAGTGTAGGGGGTTTACCTGCGGCTTAGGTTCTGGTGCTTTGCAATTGAAAATTTTTTTGTTCGTACAACGCCATGGCGCTATGTACCCGAGCTCCCTGACACTGTGTTCCCGACAATGGTACAATAACATTGTTGAACCCTCCACAATTCGAAAATGTCTTGATATGGCAATGAGTCCTTTGAAATGATGTAAGTTGTTCAAGGGTCCTAAGAATCAAGTGGAAAGCACACTTCTAGCAAAATCGTTCATATCTTATTTGTCTATGCTCTTCTTAATCTTCACTCTCTCCATCTTTTTACTCTGCATTCTATTAAAATTTTATGAGTCTTGCTAGTAAGATTCAGATAATGCCACAAACATAGATGGATCGTAGTCTGCTGACGGTGGTTAGAGGGCACAGTCGGACGACAGAGTTCAAGGAAAATGTTATCGAGCGACAGAAATTGGATGGACCGTTACTAGGTAGAGATGAAGAGATTAAAAATAATTAAGGTCTTTAGTCAAATTTGCACAAGCATTCCCAACAATAAAATACTAGTTTCTCTATTCCAACTCTTTAGTCAAAAGTTGAATTCTAGGCATTAACTGACATACGAGAAGAATTTTTTAAGTTCTGTAAAATTCAATTAAGGGTAACTTAACTGTATTGTCTTTCTTCTCGATAAAATTGATTAAAAACACCAAATTCATAATATTTTCATATAAACTAAAATAAAAAAGAGTGTGATATATTAATAATTAATTAAAATTTATATTTAATTGATTATAAATTATATTTAATAAATTTGAAATATTTAGATGAACGAGCGGTTCCTGATATGGCCGTTCTCAGGATCTGGTGAGCGATAACAATCAGCGAGTAGTGAAGACTGAACCAATGTAATGGCAGCAAAGCAAATCATGACTGTGGGTCCACCTATCCAACCTAGGTGGCCCACACTCCACGCAAGAGAAAGAACACCTGACCCGATCACCGCTGTTATTATGTGGGCGCAAGCACTCCATAGAGTCCCTGTTAATAATTACAAAACAGGAAATTTAAAACCTTTTATTTTTATTTTTCGCTTAAATTTGCAAAGAAATTCAAAGCTAATTTTGTTATTTAAGATTATTTAAAAGTTTTAAAATTAAAATTGATTAATGTGAAACTTCTTATATTCTTTTACGCCATATCTAAAATTATGAATAATTATTTTTTTTTAAAACATGCTCACCGCATCATAACAAAGCTTTTTTTTTACATTAAAATTTCATCTGAGATAATTTTTATTATTTTACTTTTTAGGCCGTAATTCCTGTTTTTAAAATTTCATTTGTGGTAATTTTTTATAATTTTACTTTTTCAGCCGCAATCCTTATTTTTATTTCTTTGCTACTTTTAATAATTTTTTTACCTAAAAAAATGCTTTCTACAGCAATTTAAAAAAATCACTTTCTCTGCAACAATTTTGACTATGGGTGTCAATTCGGGTTAGCGGGTCGGGTTCGGGTCGAATCCGGAACTGACCCGACACTGTTCGAGTCAACCCGAACCCTACCCGTTTTTAAAAACGGGTCATGTTTCCAGACCCGATTCGGGTCCGGGTCAACCCGACACGAATGACCCGAAGTTGACCTAAAATTGCTAATTTTCGAGTAAAAAATCTGGTCAATATTCGATTTTCTGGTCAAAATCGGGTCAATCTCGGGTTTTCGGGTCAAATATGAGTTTTCGGATCAATTTCGGGTTGCTGGATCAACCCGAAACCGACCCGATTTTTAAAACGGGTTGATTTGTTCAACCCGAACACGACCCGTTTCGGGTTCGGGTTGACCCGAGCCCGGATTTTTACTATTTTTTTAAAATAATTTTTATTCAAATCATGAAAAAAATAGTGGCTAAAATCTATCTCAAATAAAATTTTTATAAAAAATTGCAGCCATCTCAAACGGGTTCTAAAACGCAGCTTATTTTCTGCAGCTTATTGCAATTAAGCTAGAGTTGGATTTGATCGAATAACTAAGGTGATATTTATTTGTATAAACAGATCATTGTGGCCTACAGAATCTGGCAAATTCGTTTGAAAAAAGGAGAAATTCTCTTTCAAAGGCGAAGAAGAAGGCAGCTGAAGGGATTTAAAAACTGGCTTTGCTTTCGTTTTCATTCAAGGCTTACTTGTTGATGAATCAGAAAAATTAAAAGAATGTTCAGATCTTAAAAATCAAAATGGAACTTAAAAATGGAGAACAGTACGATGAAAAGAAGAAAAAATAAGAAATTTTCTGAACCAAAAGTCTGATTAAGAAGAGAGAAGAGAATAGAAACAATCTATGATCATAGTAGTTATTCATTCCATTTCAAAAAGAAAAAAAAAAAAGAATTCTTGATGAGGAAAAACAAAAGAATTCAGATTGGAGTAGGTGGATGAGATGTACCCGTTCTCTCTGTGTGCGCTTCAGAATCATCTGATAGCTTTGGAAGATTGGCAACCAGAGGAAAGCTTTCAGCTTCATCTCCTTCCTTCCAAAACCCCATGGCTGCTGCCTTCTTCTGACAAACAGAGGATGCTTATGAGAAGGGCTTTCTGAATTTATTATTGCTCTTCTGTGGTTTAACTCTGTTGTCATGGAGAAAAAGATTGATGGTTTCTTGTGGGATTTTTAACAAGTAGGTCAACTAGGTAAAATTGAATAATATGGCATAAACAGGTATTTAGGTAGTCGTGCACCACCTTTTAGCCCGTGTAATGTGAGATTAGCATATGAGATACTTGCATTGATTTTGACCTGCGGAATAGGGATAGGAGATTAGGGAGAAGAAAAAAAAGAGAAGAGATGGAGTAAAAAAAGGAGAGAAACGCTATGGAAAAGTATTTTGATGGTGGAAGTTTTTCTTTTTGACTCTATGGCACTTGCACTAGAGTTATTTAAGTTCTGTCCTACTCACTTCCTTCAATGGATTAATTATTCTATGCAGACATCGTTAGTCATCTGGAGATCAATCATAATGTGCCACGTCGCCCCTTCGCTTGGTACCGCCGCTCGGTACCGCTGATGTGATGCATTCTGGCTGGCCTCCAAAAGATGTTCTGCGTCCGGCCTATACAAAATAATTTCTCTCCTTCACTATATAGGATTTGCAGCAACAACAAAAATAACAACATCAAGCCTTTATCCTACTATATGGGGTCGGATACATGAATCTATGATGTACAAGATTTGCCAGAGGATAAAAAGATCAACAATCATTAGTGCTTAGTTTGATATAAAGACAAATAAATGTTATGAGCTTATATAAGGATTATTGTCTATTGCTTTTTATGATTAATTTTGTAAGTTTATTCATGATGCATGTGATACATCATTTGAAAATCTAATTATGAGACAAGAATTTCAAGGTACTATTTGGATGTTTGAAATTTTCAAAATTACGATTGAGATCATCTGGACTCTGATTTTAACAAATTTATAGTCGAATTGGATATCTTGATGAAACGAACTCATGGACACCAAAATCAACCTAACCAGAGTTTGTAAGTTTCCATCTAAGAGTATGTAAGTTCAAATAAACTCAAATCAAGCACGTAAAGCACAGTGCGAAATATTTGAATATTAATTAGATAACCAAATGATCTATTAATATATAGTGCTTATAAGATGTATATGTGAGGCATATTTGATTGAAGAAATACCTTCATTTTACTTCTATATATATCGAACATGATATTAGCTTAAGTGGACAAATAATAGAGGTGAAGTCCAAGATGATGCATAGGGCTTCTCAATTTTAATCTTCATAGTAACCCTTCACATTACAAAGAGTGATCTTGATTTTTAACATTACTAGAATAAGGGGCCGCTAGAATTATATGCTTTTTAATTATGAGCATGCCACGCATTTATTAAAGTTATTTGAATTGACAATCTTTGATAAGATATTTAGAATTCTCAAAAATAAAAATTTTATGTAGTTGATTTGTCGCCTAAAAAATCTATTTAATTAAGTACCAATTTCAATACATTTTAGAATTATAAGTTTCTAAAATAAAAATTAGGATAATTTGAACTTCAATTTTAGCAAATTTATAGTCAAGCAGAATATCTTAAAGAAACAAATCCCATGGAACCAAAAGTAATTTGATTTGAGTCTGAATGATGAGCCCATATAACACACTTGAAGCTTTAGAATATTAATTAGATGAGCAAATGATCCACAAATTTTTTGTGCTTATAGTCAAAGCAAGGTTCTCGATGAGACAACCCCAAAGAGCTGAAGATCTCTTAATTTTGATATTATTAAGGCCATCAAACATTAGAAAAAAGTATCAAGGGGGAGTACTCTGTACTAATTAATATACATTTTTTGAATTTTAACTATATTTATGGAGAATGTTGTGTTTTAAAATTATAAATGGACCCCTATTTTATAAATGAAAGGGGATGGACTAATATTTGAAATATGAGAGCATTTATAAATCATAGAGCTCCCTCATTATCACAATGTGGCCACTCGACCACTATCATTAAACCATCGTTACATGACATCAAACATTTGCCTAATATCGCCAAAATATTGGCATCAAATCACACCACTACTCAACCATAGTTTCCAGGCCATTACCACTCGATCACCTCCACCAGATTGTTGCTTGATCATCAACAATTTCATCACTCGTGACCACTAATAACATGGATGTAAGCCACAACCTACAAGGCTATTACATGTCATTAACCCCATCACCAATATCCACCGACTTTGTCATCCCCCACAACCAATAACATCAATGCACACTATTACTTATAAGATTTATGTATGTCGTTGACACCAACACCCATCAACTTTGTCACTCATTATCACTAATAATATCGACAAATGCCATTAATTACAAAGTCGATGCATAATATTGACACACATATCGATTTCCATCTACTTCATCATCTATCATCATCAATAACATCAACACATACTATCGTTTATAAAGACAAATGCCATTAATTTATAGTGGTTTTATGAAAAGCAGAGCGAGACAACAACCTTTGTTGCAATATCAAAATGACATTCATATTAACCACCTCAGCATAATTATAGTCGAGAAAGTCTTTTAATACGATATTTTTCTATGCATTCTCAACAAAGCCAATCGACAATTATAATTAAGGGACAAATTATGGTAATTAATTTAAGTTTGATGACTAAAAAACACTTATTCATCTCATGGGCCTTTTGCATTCCCATCCAGAAGGCCCGTCCTCTCTTCTGATTGGCTGCCAAGGCCCAATTATCGACTGGCTTCAAGAAAGTCCATAGCATTAATAGAACTTTAAAGAAAAAAAAATGCTTACATTCACATTTGTCTTTATTAAAGTTTTGATATTAAACAATATTTTAATTTTAAATAATTAGAGTGATTTTTTTTTTTTTTTTACTTAGATAGATAGAATAGCCATAATCATCAATTGTATATAGATTCATGCAATTGGAATTTTAATTAAAGCTTAATTATTTTAGCACTAAGATTATAGTTTTGATGTTAAATTAAATATTATCTTTAACTATTAAATTTCTATAAATATTATATGCCTACAAAGAAAAGTAATAGATGTGTAGTTAAATTGAGTATTTTTAGTTAATATTAAGTTTAATAACAATATAGTATTCATCATTGTTATTTGCTATGGATAAAAATAAAAATAATGTGATTTTGAATTAGAGTTTTTTAATAGTTTGCTTAATGTTGAAATTATTTTATTAATATTAATAATTTATGAAATAATTATTTTAATTAAAACATAATTAGTCATTCATCATTGTTGATTGTGTATATTATATTAACAAAATTTCTTGCATTTGCATTTAAAAAAAATGCTTTTGAATTTTATTTATGAAATATATAATATTTTATAATTCATATTAGATTCATTTTTAATGTTAATTTGAATGCTACTATTAAATTATTAAATATCTTATTTTGTATTGCATGTATTTAAATCATTTTCTTAACACATTATACACCTTTATATTTTGTGCATATTATGTTTGGCATAATCATTTAAATTATTATGTATTCATAACATCCACACATACACATTTTTTAGAAGTTCAAATTATTAAAGCTAAGTTACTTAAATTCGATTTAAGTGGATGATTCGCCAATAGTTATCTCTACCTGTGACATATTTACAAATTACATGATCTTTATTTACTATATTACATATTCATGTTTCTATATGAAATGTCAGTTTATTAGAGCTATATTATTATTATGCTATACTAATTATGCTTCTATTACAGGAAAATATAGGGTAGGAAATTCTATAAATATAACTAATTAGGGATTGACACTCTTTTATGCATGTTTTTATCACTTTACACCAAATTCACTATTTACATTGTTTGCTTCTGGATACATTTGCACTATAGGTTGCGGACTATATAAAAGAATAAGGTTATAGTAGGCCTATACACTATTAACATATAGGCTATGTGAACTAGAAAGAAAACACACATATGAATATGCAACATATAGGCTCATCATATGTCTATTGGTGGATTTGATTGCATTTGTAATCTAGATAGGATGTAAGTTCAGGCTTCAATCTTCTTTACCACATTGAAAAGATAATGAAACTTTCATGGTCACACATGAATAAGTTAAAAGTCAAAATTTGTATTCTTCTCTACTATGTTCAGGAGCTATTCATGCTTAATTTATCTCATATGATCAAATTGTAAGTCCCGTCATTTTCATCATTCTATTTCATTCTTTGCATCTCTTCTACTAAATCGAGGAGATATTTTGAGACATCCATTATATTCTTGATGTCTTCTCTATCACATTAAGAATATATTTGGATTTTCTTGGTCACACACTATAAAGTTGTAGGCCTCTTTTCGATATCTATTTCTCCACATTAAAGATATGTTTGGGCATGCTCAATCCCGCATGATCAAGTTGTAAGTCTAACTCCTTTGATGTATTCTCTACCACATTGAGAAGATGCTTATATATTTCCCATCTTTTCTACCTTATTATGTTCATATTTTATATCTATATGCCTCAACTTCTTTACCACATTGAACATATGTTTATATTTTCATGCTTATACCATCTTCTCTATCATATTGAGAAGGTATTTGGCATTATGGATCCCACATAATTGAGTTAAAGCCCCACCTTAGGTATTGTTTTCTCCATATTGAGAAGATATCTTCCTTTCCTATCCCTTTGATTTAAAACCTAGATAGCCTTGTCAGCCTTGACTCCATCATATGATAGTATAGTGTAATTCTCGGCTGTCAGTCTAGAACTAAGATCACACCTATGATTTATGAGATCCCCTTTAATAAGATAACCAATGATTAATAACAAGAATTCTCATGTTGCAAATGACTAAATATACTAGGGCACAAATAAACTCAAAATGATAGAACCATAATATCTTGATCTGCAACATCGTATATACGTGATAGGTTAGTTTTCACTTTCCTACACCCATTCTTCTTCTTTTTTTTTTCCTAGATGGGTGTTATCACATTACATCATAAGTCTAGCCTTAGACATCTCTTTATAATCAATGTAGAGTTATAAGTCCCTCTTATCTACCTTTCTTAATTACTAGGATGTTTATCCCTTCATCATCCATAAAGCCTTACAAAATACATTTTGACTTTAATTTGAATGGAACTACATCGATCTTGGTTAGTTTGAATACAATCATTAACTCGTTAATCTAGAGTATTCTAAAATACAAAAGGAATGTAAATAATCTTAGAAGCTTGCTCCTTTGCAAAACCCCGACCCCTACAATTAAAATAGATCCAATAGGAAGCCACATCCTCGCATGGGAAATCTTTGTGATAGATAAACTCAATTTATCTTTCACTGACACACTCGAGCCTAAGATTGCATAATTAGCCACGAATAATCCTTTACTACAACATTTCGAGCACCTTTTGAAGCCTACACTTGATTATGTTGTTATCTGCAGGATAGTATTTATCAGTGCATTTCATATCATCACTAAAAGATAAAATCAAGTTTCCAAATATTCTTCTTGAATTATAAAAAACTCTTAGTCAAAATTCTATTTCTTGCTTTTTGTCTTCAATTCTTTAAAATTTTTTATTTGCTAGATTATGAACACTATCCTACAATACATACTAGCTATAAAGTAGTATGTAACTACAATAGTATTAGGATGGGAAATCTTTTTAAGATAGATAAATTTGAGATATTTGTTTTGGAGGTGGAATGTAAGTGGTTTAATTTTTTGGAATTTCGGAACTATTCTTTGCAAATTTAGAATTTGTAAAAGGTTCACAGTTAGAGGTCGTCAAATATTTTGATTTTGGTTAAATTTGGGGAATTAACAATCTTGTCTATCAAATTTAAGCTTCATTAGAAATTCAAGATTAAAATAACATTGAATAGATTTTAAATGCTACCATCTTCATTCTACATTTAGAGGAGTGGATTCTCACTTCATTAAAATCAAATTTGTCATCTCCACTCCACCTTTTATCCTTAGATATAAGCTATTATAAATAAGAAGATTTGCTATGATCTATTAGTTTATCTTCCTTCATTTTCTTAGTTCTATTTTTTTAAATAATAAATATTAATCTTTTTCAAATCAATAATATAATATTTACTCTATCATCTTTTTATCTATTTCATTTTCAATCTAATAATTTTTGTATAGAAAATCAATTAATGAAATGCTAAATCTTACTATTATCATATATCCATTAAACTCCTTCAAAGTTATTATTATTTGATGTCATTTGTTCATTATGAGACATACAACAATAATAAATTTAATCAAATATAAATTAGTTCCTTTAGACAACTATAATATTCAAAGGGAGATGATAGGTGCAAAAGAGTTGGACTAGGAGAATCACGACTATGATTCTCAATAAATATGTGCTAAAGAAATTCAAATATTTATAATATTAAAAAAATTATTTAATTAAATTTGAAATTATAAGAGAATGAAATTTTTAGTGATGCAATGTTGCTTCCTAAAATAATTTATGAAAGGAGTTTTGGAGAATATAATCAACGGCTCATTCTTTATAAGTTCATGGATCGTTTTGTGGGCCTAGCAAACCAAGCCCAGCCCATTCTGATAGGCCCGTTGAAAATGCAGATTGAATGATGTTCAATGTAAAGCTGATGTTATTGATAGTTGAAGGTATTGCTATTGCTTGTTGTTATAAATCATACATAACATTATAGATCATTTGCAAATTTATTATTTATATTAAGAATTTCAGATATGAATTATTAGTTGATTTTAAGAGTGAAGTGGCCTAATAAGATATGATTTTTCCCTTTTCAATTTGATTTTTGATTGATAGTTAGAATTTGTTTAAATATGTGAAGCGGGATTATATATTATTGAATTGTCAATTTTACATAATCTATTAATTGTCGATCGGTGATCACCGGGGTCTAATAGGGAATTTTTTTGAACTGGTCAATTCAACATGATCGAGATTAGATTATCATGCAGTTCAAGTGGGTTCCTGCCGGTTTTATGTAAAGCAAATTTTTTTAACTCACCGTGCTAGCAAATTGATCAGTTCAGAATCGAATCGATCAAATTAGTTTGTCTATTTCAGTATACTAAAATTTTGAAAAAAAAATATGACACCTAGGTCAGTTGAGTTAATGCATTATATACTTGAATCTTTAAAAATATGCACTTATCCATATCCACAATTAGAAAAGATGTAATTATGAAATTGGAAGATCTTGCTTGGTCGACTATAATTGTTGTGGAGATTATGGGAGAAATAGTACTGAGATGGACTAGATGGTGGTGACAATTAAACAATATCAATCAGACAACAGTTGCCGGAAAACGACGATCAATTGATGGTTTGAGCAATAACATTAGTCAAATGATATGAAATGGACTATAATATTCATGGGGCGATGGTTGGATGCTAACGATTGAGCAGCAATGTTTAGGTGATGGCAATCAATCGAAGGCAATGGTTGACAATAACTGTCAACATTAAACATATGGTAAACCTTCAAAGTCATTCATAATTCAATGATCTCTCTCCAATCTCAAATTTAGGCCTCTTTAATGTGAAAAATATGAGTCTTTTTATAGTAATTTTGGAGTGGCATTTTAGTTAACTAAGACAAAATTTTATAACATTCCATGAGACAACTCATACTGAACCTTTGATCATATATCAAATTATTCAATATTTTAGTGCATGTAAGACATCAAAATTAAATGATTTTGTTATTGTTGAATTCTTTTCATCGAGTCATTTGATTTGGCTATAAGCATATAAAATTAATTACAAACAAAATAGACAAAAGCAATTTTCTTAGAAATTTTATTGCTTGTCGCTCGGGGTCAATGTTGGGAAAATAGTAAAAAAAGTATGAATTAATTTTTTTAATTCTTATGTATTTTGTATTTTATTTGTTTTAATGAACTATAATGACAGGAATTCATTTTTATCTTATGTGATTGAGACCTTGTAATTTATGATTGTTTTGTTAATGAATTAATTTTGCTAATTGTAATGCTATGTTTGTTTTATTTATTTTATTAATAATTATAATGACAGGAACTCATTTTTATATGGTGTAATTGAGGCAAATTATGTCCTTCAAATTAAAAAATAATAATAATTAATGTGATAGAGTATCTAAAATATTCTAATATGAATATTAAAAAAGAAATATAAATTTTGCCTTCTTTACAGATTTGTAATATCTTTTTCATTTATATACGGGCTTTACCCAAATTTTTTCAAAAAAAAAAAAATGTTTATATGAACCGACATCTATGCTAGGGCTATAAACATACCGAGACGAGCATCTGCTTGTTCATATTTGTGTCCATTTATTATCAGCTTGTACATGTTCGTTCGAGTTTGATTCTATATTTCATGTTCAGGTTCAACCTTGATTCATTTAAGTTGATAGATATTCATGTTTGATTTGTATTTGATTTATTTTATTCTTATCGAGTTTTAAGAAAATGAAACCTTTAAATTAAACGATCATGAACTAGCTTTTATTGAGTTGAGCCTCGAGCATATATCTTAATTATCTTTCAGAAGTAATAGAAAAGTCGTCACAAACGAAGCCTTACAAAATTCACTATCATGATTTATGCAACTATGATAACTCATAACTCAGATTATGATGAAGCCTATATAATATAAATAATCGCAATAAAATTTTTGTGCTTGTTTCCCTTAGTTCTCAAAACCATTGTGATTTGTTATATGAATGGAGCATCCTGTCGCCATATGTGAAATATAATAATCTTAATTACTTTCACAAGGAAATATTAGCTGTATTACCCAATTTAATTCTCCATAAAATCATAAAGAATTGATCATTACTATTGCATCCTGAAATATTCACAGAGGTAGAAAAATATAAAACTTAACGTCTTAACTTTGTAAGAAAATCTGGCATGCAATCAGATAAGAGAGAGGATGTTGCATTCATATGAGACATTAGGATTTTTACGTGAAAAACACTAAAAAGGAGAAAAATCACGGGGCCTAGCCCAGTATGAATGAATCTACTAATATTTGCAGTTTATTATAATTGAGACCCTTCCTTGGGGGGGGAAGGCCTTGGCTTACTACCAAAAAATAAGGTAATTGCAGCATATATTTTGAGCTATCGCGTCAGTTTTAACCGCCACAATTTTCTTTGCAGCGGTTTCTAAACCGCTACCAATACGTTGTAATTATTATGCGCTGCAACGACATTCCATAGCGGTTTTACGACCGGCGGGGTAGCAATTTAAACTCGCTTATTTTTGCAGCGGTTTTAACCGGTACAAATAAACAGATTTGTGCCGGTTTAAACCGATGCAAATTCATCCAATATGAACATGTTTTAATAATTGTGGCGGTTTTAACCGGCACAAATATGTTTATTTGTACCGGTTAAAAGCGCCACAATAGGACAAATTTTTTTTAAAAAAAAATTGAAATCTGATTGTCTACACACTACAGCACAAAATTTATTTGCATAAAAATCAATCAAAAAAATTCTCCCAGTTTCATTCATTTTTTCCTTTCCCTCTTCCAGCAATAGGTTGCTACCTTATTTCGTCCAGTGAAGAAAAAACACAAAAACAGAGAGCGGAATCTATCTACAGCAAGAAAATTAAATTAAGAAGAGGGTCGATGGATCATAAACTTACATGAAAATTCAGATGGAAGAAGAACTTAAGTGAACAAACAAAAAACAGTGCTTAATGCTAGTCAATGATCAAAATAATGCATAAAGTTAACACAACTTAAAATCTCCTAATTAGCATACCTTCAAGTTTCTAACTTGATGTGGGCATCCTGCTGGGATGAATACAGCTTCTCCAAGTTTCTGCACAAACGACCATGACTCAATTCCTATTAAAAAAATCACCAGAATGAGCTTAGGGCTATGCAAACAAGACAACAAAGACAATAAGCACTTCAATACTATCCAGAGTAGAACTAAGCTAGCTAAGATAAACCAACCATATTCCTCCTTAAGTTTCCTTTTGTGATCCATTGACAAATAGAAAGATTGATCATGTATGGGATGAAATATCTGTTACAAGACCATTTCTATCATGAGTTGAAATAATTCTGGCTCAAACACCCTAATAAAAAAAGGTTTTTAGAATCCCATGATACCTTCGTCACTGGAGAATTATATATATGTCTGGCTCAAACACCCTAATAAAAAAAGGTTTTTAGAATCCCATTATTCCAAGACTTAAACAGGTGGACTCACAAGCCTTGCCTTCAGAAAGGACATCTGAATTAATGCAATGAAGCATCAACATAGGTTTATTATCTATCACATGAATCTCACTATCAATTTTCTCATTATCAGAGCAAGATTTAACCCCTCTACTGAGTGCCTGCTGGTCCTTGCAATTAGAAAAAGTATTTTCCACATCTTGCTTGCCTTCATTATGTAGTTTGATAGCAGCCTCCTGTTTCTTCTGTTTTAATATTTCAATTTTAGGAAGCTGGTCCTTAGTAAGTCAAGCAAAAAGATTCGTGCACAATAGTTTTAGACCTCCTGTAGCACTCAACAAGAATAAATAGAGGATTTATAAAGCCAACCCAAATATCCAACAAAGAACTATTGATGATGATCATGCTGATGATGAATTACTTTTTCCTTCACACATTTCCAATTTATAGAAGTAAAGAAATTTCCAAACTTTTTTCAAAAACAAAGTTATCACTAAAGGAATCTTCCAGCAGTAAGAAAGCCATCCCAAACAAAGCCTTAATAGTATCAACGAGCAGCAGTCATCTTCAAGAACAGAAAAGTACTCACCTTCTTGTCTATGTTTGTACAATATACAGTTCTCACAACCATTTCCCTTTCATCGTTGGACAGTGATAATTTCAGCAATAAGTAGCCAATATTAAAAATGCATGTATAGGAAATGAAAAAAAGAACTTAGTTCAGTTTTGCTAAGCACCGAAATAAATGGAAGCAAGTTAAAAATGCACACTCGAGGAAGAAATTTGGGATTCACCGGCAAAATTGCAGTTTTTGAAGGTAAAACTTTGACAGGATAGTAACCTAGCATGGTTCCACCAATACTCAAAGCTGCTCTAGCACCCTCTGCCAGCATAATGGTGTTAAAAATTTTTAAGAAAATTGTACAATGAGCTATTAAATGCAAAATAGCCGAGAAAGAATTGTTAGATGAATTTACCCTCATCGGCAAACTCTACGAATGCAAAACAGAGAATCGAGTGGGGGTCACCACAGATCCAACAGTCAACTACCTTCAGAATTAGAATTCCAGAACAATAAGTGCATTAAAGCCTTAATAGTATCAACGAGCAGCAATCATCTTCAAGAACAGAAAAGTACTCGCCGCTTGAGTCGCACCGCAGGAAGGAGAAGAGGGCTCCGGAGACGATTCGCAAAATCACCGCTTGAGTCGCACGCAGGAAGGAGAAGAGGCGGGCTCAAGAGACGATTCGCAAAATTTAGTTCGCGCGCTCGGAATTAGGGCTTCAGCGGGGTTAAATTAATGAGTTATTTGCATCGGTTAAAACCGGTGCAATTAGCACCGATTTTACTGATTTTAACCGATGCTAAAACACTATTGACCTCATTTTTGTATGAGGTCACCTGGACCAGTCCTGACCCCAGATCAATTTAATCTCTAGACCAATCCAAACTCTAGGATCCTCCTAGAATCCTGACCTTAGGATTTATTCTAGATCCTAGAATCAATCTAGACCTTATGATTCTCCCAAATCAATCAAAACCCTAGGATCCACTCCAGACCCTAGGATTCTTCCAGATTAACCTAAACTCTATGATTCTCCTAGATCCAGACCTTAGGATCTATTCTAGGTCCTAGGATCCTTCTAGACTCCAGGCTCTAATTCAAATCTCAAGTCAATTCAAATTTTCAAATCAAATCCAGACTTATAAACTTATCCAGACTTTAAACCTATCCAGATCTCAATATCAAGTTCAAACCTAGATCCTACCTTTGATCTAGCCTGACCATATCCTATCACTTATGAGCATCTAAATGATCATAAATGATATGGATAATTCAAATTCAATCAATCAAGCTCAAAATCCAGACCAAATCCAAAAATCCAGACTAAAAACCTAAGTCCAAGGGCCTTGTCCTAAAGGCCTTTTCCAGGGATTTTTCAAACACTTCAAAACCCTATCAAATGACCTCTGATTCAGGGTCTGTCAGTTGCAAACTGATGAGACATGTCTCTAGAGGCTACCCTCCAAATTTGAAAACGTTTTGAAGTCTCTAACCCCATAAACTAATTTAAAATGTAAAGGCTGTAGAACCTTCATATAATTGTTGTGGAGATTATGGGAGAAATAGTACTGAGATGGACTAGATGGTGGTGACAATTAAACGATATCAATCAGACAACAGTTGCCGGAAAACTACGATCAATTGATGGTTTGAGCAATAACATTAGTCAAATGATATGAAATGGACTATAATATTCATGGGGCGATGGTTGGATGCTAACGATTGAGCAGCAATGTTTAGGTGATGGCAATCAATCGAAGGCAATGGTTGACAATAACTGTCAACATTAAACATATGGTAAACCTTCAAAGTCATTCATAATTCAATGATCTCTCTCCAATCTCAAATTTAGGCCTCTTTAATGTGAAAAATATGAGTCTATTTATAGTAATTTTGGAGTGACATTTCAGTTAACTAAGACAAAATTTTATAACATTCCACGAGACAACTCATATTGAACCTTTGATCATATATCAAATTATTCAATATCTTAGTGCATGTAAGACATCAAAATTAAATGATTTTGTTATTGTTGAATTCTTTTCATCGAGTCATTTGATTTGGCTATAAGCATATATATAAAATTAATTACAAACAAAATAGACAAAAGCAATTTTCTTAGAAATTTTATTGCTTGTCGCTCGGGGTCAATGTTGGGAAAATAGTAAAAAAAGTATGAATTAATTTTGTTAATTGTTATGTACTTTGTATTTTATTTGTTTTAATGAACTATAATGACAGGAATTCATTTTTATCTTATGTGATTGAGACCTTGTAATTTATGATTGTTTTGTTAATGAATTAATTTTGCTAATTGTAATGCTATGTTTGTTTTATTTATTTTATTAATAATTATAATGACAGGAACTCATTTTTATATGGTGTAATTGAGGCAAATTATGTCCTTCAAATTAAAAAATAATAATAATTAATGTGATAGAGTATCTAAAATATTCTAATATGAATATTAAAAAAGAAATATATCAAAAAGGTCCATGAACAAAATATGTATAATTTGAAAAAAAAAAACATAATTAAATGGTCTAAAATAAGCTCAAAGAGCAAGGAATATAATGCATGATTCCTACTTCCAAAAAAAAGGACAATACTTAATGTTTATATGAACCGACATCTATGCTAGGGCTATAAACGCACCGAGATGAGTCGAGCATCTGCTTGTTCATATTTGTGTTCATTTATTATCAGCTTGTTCATGCTCGTTCGAGTTTGATTCTATATTTCATGTTCGAGTTGAAGCTTGATTCATTTAAGTTGATAGATGTTCATGTTTGATTTGTATTTGGTTTATATTTTGTTTGTTTTATGCTTGAGCCGAGCATCTGCTTGTTCATATTTGTGTTCATTTATTATCAGCTTGTTCATGCTCGTTCGAGTTTGATTCTATATTTCATGTTCGAGTTGAAGCTTGATTCATTTAAGTTGATAGATGTTCATGTTTGATTTGTATTTGGTTTATATTTTGTTTGTTTTATGCTTATCGAGTTTTAAGAAAATAAACATTATCAAGCTATAACTGAGTTTTACTTTTAAATTAAACGATCATGAACTAGCTTTTATTGAGTTGAGCCTCGAGCGTATATCTTACTTATCTTTAAGAAGCAATAGAAAAATCGTCCCAAATGAAGCCTTACAAAATTCACTATCATGATTTATTCAACTATGATAACTCATATTATGATGATTATCATAATCTTGAAGCCTATATAATTAATATAAATAATCGCAGTAAAAATTTAGTGCTTGTTTCCCTTAGTTCTCAAAACCATTGTGATTTGTTATATGAATGGAGCATCCTGTTGTCATATGTGAAATATAATAGTCTTAATTACTTTCTCAAGGAAATATTAGATGTATTGCCCAATTTAATTCTCCATAAAATCATAAAGAATTGATCATTTCTATTGCGTCCTGGAGTATTCGCAAAGATAGATAAATATAAAATTTAACGTCTTTACTTTGTACGAAAATCCGACACGCAATCAGATAAGAGAGAGGGTGTTGCATTCATATGAGACATTATGATTTTTATGTGAAAAATCCATAAAAAGGGGAAAAAACCATGGGGCCTAGCCCAATATGAATGAATCCACTATTATTTGCAGTTGATTATAAATGAGACCCTTCCTTGGGGGAAGGTCTTGGCTTGATGTACATCATATGGAGTACATTAAGTGGTGGGAATACAGAGAGTCACTGTTGACGTGTTCGTTTGTTCAGAATGACCATAGTCTGGTGACGGAGGTCAAAAGGATTGTACTCGGTGGTCGACATAAGTCGTAAGAACTGTAGTCGACGAGCGACAGAGGTCATAATGACCTTTATCTGATGACGGAGGTCAGAAGGAAGGAGTCAGATAGAAATATGGTGACAAGCGAAGGTCCGATGTTTGGTAGAAGTCCGACGTCAATCAGCGGTATGGGAGAACGTTAACTCCAATGTTAGATGGAATTCGGGCAAAACTCCAGAGTCACTTGGAGATAGAATTCCGACGTCACTTGGAGATCTGGATGAGTTTCGGCATTTCTTGAAAGTTGGGCAGAATTCTGGTGTCACTTGAAAGTCGGGCGGAACTCCAACGGTCGTCGAGGAGTTTCTTCTCTTCTCTTCTTCTTTTTCTTTTATTGCTTGGGTCCCCTCTTAAGAGAAGTGATGGGCTATTTATAGTTTTTTTAGGATGGCATGACCCGTAAATATTAGGAGGATCGAGGGCAAATGTTGAGTGGTTCGAATGGACGGCTGATATTAAATCCCTTGATTGCGGACTGTTTGTCAGACATTTTAAAGTCTTAATGATATCGGAATTTTGCAATCTTGGGCTCGTTGGATTTGTCTTGTCGAGCCGCTTGATTCGATTATAAGCATGTCATATTTGGAAACTGTTTAGTAATCCAAATTTTGTATTAAACCTTTCGAATGTGCTTCGGGTCTTCGATTTGGACCCATTTAGGCTCGAATCGAGTTGAATTTGGTGTATTTGGGTTTATATTTACAAGACGCTCAGCTCGGCTATAAGTTTACTGAAATCGGAGTTCAGATGATCCCAAATTTAATTTTTGAAGCTTCCAACTTGATTTTTTTTCCTCGGGATTCGTGCCCGATCAAGCTAATTTTTTATGACATATCAATTACAAAATGAAATTTTCTTAAGCATACATTTCACACAAATAAAAAAAATTTCAACGTCGATAACAAGAAAATTGTACCAAAAAAAAAAACGTTTTGCGCGCACTAAGGTCATCTCCAACCGAACGCCAAACGAGCGTATGGCGTCGTTCGGTCTCTCCAACCGAACGCCAAATTTTTCGCCATCTACTTGCAAGTGAACAGTGCGACGCCAATATTGGCTTCACACTGCTCACCCACGCCATTTTCGGCTCTCAACCGGAAAAACACGCGAAAGGAGAACGATCGTTACCTTCCCAGAAACACCTAAAATGACGTTCGATTGGAGCAGCCGCACGGCATTTTGGAGTTTTGCGTTATTTTGGCATGAAAAATAGAGTTCTTGGTTGGAGATGTCCTAATTTTAGCATATTGAGGTGGTGGTTAATGGAGCCTTTTTTCTTATTGTCAGCTTTTTTTCATATTAAAATATACCAATCAGTCATATTGATGACTGTTCAGGACTTGAACTTACTCATTTATCACAGACAATGACAATTTGGACTGTGCCATGCAAGCTTGCTACAGAAAAAAATAAATAAATAAATAAATTAGGCAACACTTAAAATTAGCTAGAACAGCTGAAAGTCCGCATAATTGATGTTCTCTACAAACCTTTTTCACGGCGATTTTGTGACCATTGGGGAAAATGGTTGAAGCCTATGAATTAGCGGCTGTTTAAACCGCCACTATAGCTCTAGATTAGTAATGATTTAAACCGTCGCTAAAGTGACAGTGAAAGAGCTCATTTCAATTTAATAGAGGGTGCAAAATACCTACAATCAACCTTAATATAGTCTAAGATATAGACATGGAAAGTATTTATAATCAATTCTTAACATCTTCTAACCTAATTCCAACCACAATTTTCAATAATACACGAGGAAAAAATAAATAAATCAGTGAGAAGAATATGAAGTTCTAAGTTCACACTAGCAGAAAGCTTAACGTTCAATCTACTCCCAGCCACTTTAATTAACGTCACAAATTCGCCACATCGCAGACTCTATATACAAACCAGCTCAAACAATGGGCAAATTATTACATCCGGTCACCAGATGCGGAGAATGGGTTCGGACATCCAATCAAAAATTGCCACCTCACTTGTGCTTTTGACTGCGCTTTAGGTGCGCTTTGACTGTGCTTTACCTACACTTTTGACTACGCTTTAACTGCGCTTAATTTAAAATAATATTTTATTAATATCCAGACCTATCTCCTCATCCGGTGACCCCGGTGACCAGATGTAATAATTTGCCCAAACAATGAGGCTTTGAAAGTTGAAACTTCACTTAATCTTCCCCAAATTCCACCTTCCTCAAATCCTCATTTTCCAGAGCTTGAAAAAGTGCAAGTGGGGCATCTAACATACGCAAATTCAATGCTATGTTTTTCTTTTTCAAATTAATATTCCATTCAGAAAGGAAACTAATAGCACTTTAAACCACTAATAATATAAATTATTTCTGCAAGCTACTGACTACTGCGAAAGATGTCATATTTTAGTAGTGTTGAGAATATATAGTTCATTTTTATTTTTGTTTCTGAATTAACAACTATGAAGACCAATATTAATGATGAAAGGTCTGCTAGTTGATGATGTATGTAAGATAATTTTTGTAAATTATTTAATTTCTTGTTGATTTTAGTTTATGATTCACCATGAAGAATTACGACAGAAACATTTAATTTGTTCTCTCAAAGCTGTCAAACTTTTTTACTCGTAACTTTAACAACCAATACTAGTTGATGATGTACGATAGTTTTTGTAAAATATTCCTTGTTGATTTTAGTTTATCATTCACCGTGCAGAATTACGAGACATTAATGTTCTTCCTCTGAAAGTCGCCGATTTTTTTACTCATAAGTACTTTAACAATTAATTAACATTGTCTACTAGTTAGATGATGTAAGATAGTTTTTGTAAAATATTTCTGCTCTCTCTCTCTCAAATAGATCACAGGCATGAAAGGTTGTGTAGGGTCATTAGTTGCTTGCGTTGATGAACTGACCAATATTATTGCTAAAGATATCATAAACAAAGCGTGACAGCACAGGCCATTCATGTTGCTCTCTCACAAACTAATATAAATATTATGAAAATACTAAATTGCTAAACATGTTTAGAGATTATAAATAAATTGTCATATGGGTGATGGGAGGCAAGCTTGTGAAAGAGAATGTGATGTCACATGCTTTGTCGTCCTACACGTTGCATTTCCTACAGGTTTTAATTAGTACGTACTTTATAATTCTTTTCTCATGATTTCAATATATGTACTCATTATTTTCTCTTCCATGTTCCATGCAATCATATGTACTTGTGAGGTACTATTCTTACCCAATTCTATATTTCCTTAACGTTTCGAATGATCCGATATATATAACAGATTTTATTTTGTGCTGTAATCAACTCTAAGAGATTTCTACTCGATCACGAGCTGAGTTTTATATGGCAAAATATTGACTTACTTAATGAAATTTTGATTTGAGACTTATCCGGCCAAAGATTGGTTAAATTTTGATGTATTTTTATTTTTATAAGAAAATTATTATGGAGTGAAAAACTCATAGTCATGCATGTGTGAATATATACTGGTGCGAGTCTTATAATATAAATAATGCATTTCTTTATAACAAGAGAAGGCGTTGATATAATGTACGCATGTATTGTAGAAGAAGTTTTACATGATAGAAGAAAGACAAAATTTTAGATATCAAAGTTGCCATCAATAGTTTATCCAATTGTTCGCTTGAGAGGAGAGTGAATTAATATAAACTTTGACAATGATTATGAGAGTTAGTTGTATTGGTAATAGTGTGCGTCTATTGGTCATAGTAGGCATTGACATTGTTAACAATGGATAATGGGTATCAACCTTGTCAGCAATGAGGATTGTTGATGTTATGTTGATATTGAGCAACAAAGTGAATTTTGATGCGAGGTGGCAACCTTAATGGTGATGATTTACATTTATATTAGTGTTGATGGTGAACATAGGCCTGCTTACGGTCAGTTGGTATTAGCCCTACTATTGATAGCAGGCATCAACCTTGATGGTGATAGTAGGTGTCGTGCGTATTACTAATGTCAAGCATTAGCCCTTGGCTACAATGATGGGCATCAGGAACACTGCGATGGGGTGCTCGGTTACGCAGTGTTGGGGTGTTGTTCGGAAAAAAATAATTTTTTCGGTACATGGGTACCCCCAGCAAACACGACAAACTTTGAGGTATGAGATAGCAGAATAACCAGATTGATCAACACAATCATATTCCACACATAGCACTACAATGAGCGTTAGTATTGATTTTGACGATAAGCATAATCATTTTTTTTTTTTTTGTGATAGTGGGTATTGGCGCTATTAGAAATGCATGATAAGCATAAATCTTAGTAGTGACGATGAATATCAGTATTGATGTTAAAGATAAAGGTCAACCTAATTGTCGATAATAGCATCAGGGTTGTTCGTAACAATAGGTGTCAACCTTGATAGTGATGATATATATCAATGTTTGTGCAGGTGCCTTATTAGCGATATAAAAAATTAGCATTATTTATATTGGCGGTCATCCAACATATTTATTAAACTGGGTGTTGATGTTGTTGATGATTGCAAATATTAGTTTTAAATGCAAATGTTACCCTTATGGAGAAGATGGCAAGCATTGGTGTTGACGGCAATGGATGTTATCCTTAGTGTAAAGAACAAAAATTGATGTTAGCATTGTCGATGGGAATCAGAATTGGTAATAATGGTGTGCATTAATTTTATGATATGAAGATTATGGTTATTATTTACTAAAAACATTTGTGATTAAAGGTTGCTATTTAATCAAACTTTTATGCTGTCTGATTTTGAGAAATCAGAAGAAAGCAAATGAAAGTGAAATGAAAATAAATAAAAAATTAAAAAATTTTAAATTATTGATCTAATAAACTTTTCTTCCCATTTCATTGGAATTGAGAATAAAATATTATCAATGGAATTATTCATAGACCATCTCCACTATGAATTATAATACATTAACGTAGAAATAGTCTTATTTAAAATAAAAAAATCCCTCATAGAATTAAAAAAAAAGTTCATCTGGTCATAAAAATATTAATTGAGAAAAATTGCATTGATTATATAAGTTTTTTAATCCGTTATGAAAATAATTTCATCACAGATAAAAGCTTAATTAGCTCAGTCCACAATTATTATTTCTTTATTGAAATACATTCTCTTATGAATATAATTATTAAACTTGCATTTATTAATTGTTTTAATATAATATTCTCCCATCTTTCCTGTTATTAAGGAGAAATTATTCTGTGCGGTAACTGGAATGTCCGGAGGCAAATCAAAGCTCGTCACATCGATCACCCGGTACACAGTGATATAGAACACCGATATACATTAAAAAAATGATGTTGCGCGCTTTTATTTATCACCGGATGCCGTCCAATGACCGCATAGAATAATTTTTCGTTATTATTGAGATGCCGTTTGGTGATCATATCTCATTTGCAATTTTTAATGACCAAAAAGGAATATAAATATTAAATAGTGATATTCTGAGCTTTGTTTATTGAGCAACAAACAAACTGCAGACTTTTCAAGCTATATTTGTAGTGACACTTGTTTAGTTTGTGGTGGGTGGTTGTATGTCTATATATATATTAATTGCATAAGCTATTTTATTTGAAGAATAATTAATATTATAGTTCGGGCATGACAGCTGATTTATATTTGAATTAATTAGTTTGGGTGAAGATAGAGATGAAGATCTAGAGAGTCAAAATGACAATCAAATGAGGCTTTGTTTAAGATAGATTTTTTATTATTTTTTGAAGTAGTTTTTTAGTGATTATTATTATTATTATTATTTTTTTTTGCAAAAAAGTTATAAGAATGTTATCTCAAAAGAAGCCTTAGGAACACTTTTGATTATTATTTCTTCGCTGCTTTTAAAAAGTTTTAGTGATAGAAAGTTGTTGTAGAAAGCTATCGCAAACGAAACATAAATCAATTACATAAAATGCTAAGGCTTTGTTCGGAGAAGTTTTCTTAATACTTTATAAAGTAGCTTTTTAAAATATTATTTTTTTAAAAAAATTATACTAAAGAATTCCTTTAAAAAATAGTAAGAAGGTTATCCCAAGCTTCTTTTGAGACATCAACTTCTGTAATTGCAAATTCCCTAGCTCTCTCCGATGTGTTCCTATGGCTGGGGTCACTTGACGTGGTGGCACCGTCTTCTTCGTTCCTCCAGGGAAGTTCTCCTCTCTCTCTGGTGGATCTAGCTTTTGTTATTTTGTTTTTTGTTTTTCGTCGGTGATTGTAGGCATGCTGCCGAAGTTCTGTGACCCTGATTTTTTAGGGGTTTCTTCTTCTTCTCTTTCATTTTTAGATGTCCTTGCGGGATCGTTTGATGTTCCCAATTTAATTTCCTGAGCTCAGGGTGTATTCTTTTCGTGGTATTCCCTCTCTTTGGATTTCGGAACAATAAATTTTTGCGCTGGCCGCGCCTTTCCAGTTCTCTCTGGTCGGATTTTCCCCTCTAAACAGCCTTCCTTGGACTCTATTCGTCACTTTTTCTTTAATCTGAAGTTGAATGGTGAATTTTCGGTAACTTTGCTGGACTCGTCACATATCCTCATTATGCTAAAAAACGATCTTGATTATTGTCGGGTTTTTTGCTATGGATCTTACTTAGTTTATAACTGTTATATGAAGCTTACCAAATGGTCGACCCTTGTGAATATCGGGGTCGAGTTGCCAATTGTCCCCATTTGGGTGTCTTTCCCTAATTTGAGCCCACGTCTCTTCTCTCCCCGCATTCTTCATGGCTTGGGATTGATCTTTGGAAAACCCCTAAAAATCGATATAGCTACCTCCATTGGGTCAAGGTCATCCCTAGCTCGCATGTTGGTGGAATTGGATGTTACTAAAACCTATCCCGATCATGTCTGGTTAGGCCCTGAGTCATCTAGATATGTTTAGCAAGTTATTTTGGAGGAATTCCCTCCTTTTTGTTCTTCGTATAAAAAATTTGGGCATTTTTCTGGTAATTGCCGTCCAATGGCTGACATACCGGTTCCGTCTAAGGTTTCTAACAAGGATTTTATTAATACTAATCCGATTGTCTCTTCTTCTCCAGTTGAGTCTGAGCAATTTATTTATGTTAAACCCCCTTTATCGGCTAATGCTTTGTGTGTAATGCATGTGGCTTAGTTGGTTAATGAGGATACCCCTCCCTCTACTTTAGTTGTTGAGAATGTGGAAATTGCTATGGAAAATGATGTGAACCTTTCAGGTTGTGATGTTAATTGTGTTGATGTTGCTGTTGTTTTGTCCCCTGATGCTAAACCTTTTATTTCTCCTGATTTTGACTTGGGCTCTCTGAAACATAATGTTGTCTCCCCTCGAGTTAGTAATAGTGCTGATGGTCTTGGTTGTGCTGGTCCCATGTTGTCGGTGGTGTCTGTCCCGGCGCGCGTTGTGGCTGGTAATTCTTTGCATCATGTGGTTTTGGGTTGCCCGAATGAGTCTATTCTTGTTTCTGATAACTTGGGTGGGGGTGTTTGTGAGGGTTCTGCTAATTTGTTCTCTAAGTCTACTGGCCCCTCCAGCTCGCCTCCTGTCATGAATGACTGTTTTGTTAATAACAATTTTGTGGATGTGCCTATTACTTTAATTAATCCTCAATGCTTGGTGTATCATGTGGGGGAAAATTCTGGACTGGATGTACGTGTGCAACTGGATTGGCTTCATGGTTCGTCCGACTCTGATTCTGTTTCTTTGGAATCGATTGGGGATGATGATCCTGGGAACTCTTTTGCCTTGTTGCATGATAAATCACTTCTCTGTTGCCTCTCGTGGAAGGGCTCGTGGGAGGGGCAGACATTGTTGGTGATGATGAAGTTGCTGGTGTTGCCTTCCTGGTTTAGTTGGTTGGCCTTTTGGTTGGTTGTCCATGGTTTTTGTTCACTTGGCTGTTTGGAAGATCCTTTTGGTGATGGTGTGTGCCTACCTTGCTGTTTCATGATGGAGATTCATTGGGCTTATTTTTTGGAGTTCTCAGATTTATTTTTTCGTTGGTCGGGCAATGATGTGGCTGGGGCTCACTTTTCCATCAGCATGGCTCGTGGCAACCTTTGGTGTAGATCTCGTTGGGATGGCTGCTTCGCATATCTTTCCTCCAAATTGGACGGTCTGAGCTTGTCTTATGGGAAGCTGGTAGTCTCAGCCAATTTATGAGCCCGCGGGATTGTCTTTCTCCTGTTTTTTATTTTGCTTATTGGATCTTATAATCGTCCTTTTGGTTTTAATATAATTTTTGTTTTGAAACAAAAAAAAATCTTCTTTTGAGTGAAACAAAAAAAATCTTCTTTTGAGATATTTTTTTTTTCTGCTTTCTAAAACATCTTTTTAGTATAATTTTGAACTAAAAAACTGCTTTATAAAGCAAAGCCTAAATAAGATGATCGATCAAGGTGTTAGGTGTTAAGCTTTGTTTTTCTATCAAGGTGGTTTGTTTTTCTGGTAGGTCAAAGATGCACCTAATAAAAATATATATAAAAAGAGCAAGTTGTAATTAAGGATAGTGTTGTGACAGAAGCAGTTTGGGTTACCTAATGTGGCACCCCAAGTCGCTTAATATGAAAATTTTGTTGTTCTTTTATCTTTCTCTACGTGTGTGACTATCTTCATTTTTCTATTTATTTCGATCTCTATTAAGCCCTATCTCTCCCCTTTTCTTTTGCTTTTCCCTCTTATCTTTATTTTGGTATAAGTACAATTAATTTTAAAGCTGTTGAATATTTAGAAAAATTATTTTTATTAGCTACAAAGTAAGTTAATAATTAACTTTATTCAACTAGTATCTTATTTTCAACAAAATACCACAATAAAGTAATTTTTTTTACAAATATAGCACTAAAATGTTAACCCTAAATCGTTATAAAAAAATAAAAATTGTATCATGATATTATTTCTTATGGATAGACTATATAACCTTAATGTGACAAATAAAGCAACATAGAGATTTGAGAGTCCATAGAGGCCATTGTGAGGAGAAATAATTATGTGTGGAGTCCGGACGTATACTCCAATAAATTGCTAACACGTGATTTTCTAATATTTATATTATTTTTCTTGCGACCTGACGATCCCACCTGGTCCATTTTTAATATTTTTAAGAAAGAAACCCACGAAAGTGCCCAAATATTTAGGGTGGGCAGAATATCACTTTTGATACCTGCTGAGAAGAAAGTAAGAAGCGGGCAATGAAAAAGAAAACTAGTTTGGAGGATGTTGCATTCTGTGAGGCGATGAAAAGCGGTATACAAACCGTCCAAGAAGACTTATTGCAGCCACTCATGGGAGCTAAATAACTAGGTTATAACCATTAAATTTTAAATTCCTATCAAGTTTACCAGTGTTTCCTATAAATATATAATTTTTTAGGGTTTATGGTGCATTTTATAATTATTTATATGTTGAATGCCGCAAATGAGAAATTATTCACTGTGTAATGCCGCAAATGAGAAAAAATGTTTCTTCGCGGCGAGAAATTATTACACAGTGAATAATTTCTCGCCGCGAAGAAACCTTTTTTTGTTCAAAAACTATGTAAGAAAGTATTTTTCAGATTTTTTAAAAAAATTAATGTAAATATATAATTTTTAGGGTTTATGGTGTATTCTTCAAAACTTTTTTGATAATGTAATTAGAAAAATTATGTTGGAAATGTGTTTATTATATATATATATATATAGTTGTGTTTTGTTGTGTACAAGTTTATAACAATTCATATTAGTGTATTTGTTCATTTAAAAGCTTTTTGAGTTTGTACACAGCTGTCTATTAGAAAAATTATATTGCAAATGTGATATTTTTTCTAATACACACTATGTATTGTTGTATGCTTGTATATTACTATGTACAAGCTTAGATATAAGTTTATAGCAATACACATCATTGTTTTTATTCATTTGAAAGCTTTTTGAGTTTATACACAGCTATGTATGAGGAAAATTATGTTGAAAATGTGTTTATTTTTCCCAATGAATACTGTGTATTATTGTGTATTTGCATGTATTTCTATGTATTGTTGTGTATTTTTTTATATAAGCTTGTTGCAAAATTTATATTATTGTGTATTGCTATGTATTATTATGTATACTGTGTATTGTTGTATATAAGCTTGTTTCAAAGCTTGTACACAGCAATACACAATAATACACAATAGGTTTAAAAAAAATTCAAAATTTCCACATAGTTTCTTAATACACATCTTTTAATAACCACAAAAAGCTTTGAAATGAACAAATATTGTACTATGTATTTGCTATAAGCATGTATTTGTTATAAGCTTATATCACAGGAATACACAATAGATATAAGAAAAAAAAAATTCACATAATTTCCCTAATACAAATTTGTGAAGAATCACAAAAAACTTTAAAATAAACAAATACGACACTGTGTATTTGTTATAAGCCTGTATCACAGTAATACACAGTAATACGCAGCAATACATGGTAGGTATAAAAAAAATCAAAATTTCTACATAGTTTACCTAATACACATCTATGAACAACCACCAAAAGCTTTAAAATAAACATATACAGTATTGTGTATTTGTTGTAAGCTTGTATCACAACAATACATACCAATATACAATAGATATCATAAAAAAAAAAAAATTTAATTTATCACGTAGTTTCCCTTATACTCATATATGAACAACCACAAAATGCTTTAAAATGAACAAATACAATACTATGTATTTACTATAAGCATGTATCACAGCAATACATAGTTTGTATTAAGTAAAAAAAAAAACCATATTTTACATAAATTTTGCACAGTTTCTCTACAAAAGCATGTGAATGTTCTAAACCCTAGCAACTATTTTAGATAAATCATTTACAGAACAAATAGCTTCGGCATTTTAACATATCCGATGATAAAGGATCACTCTGGAGATAAATATGACATTAAGTTCAGCGTCTGCATGTAATTATTTCTCCTGTAAGAAGAGACTGATCCTTATTCAAAGATGAAGAGCACTTGAACTGAGAGCTGAGAGAAAAGTGAAACGACTCCGTGTTAACCCATACGAACATATAAAACAAAACCTAGTTAATTATATTGTACCGTAGGATTACTTTACTGTATTTGCTTCTATATATACGTGTATGTACCACTTGTCAAAATAGATACAGAGTTTATTTTCTTTCAGTTCTGTCTCAATGTTCGGCTGCATTCTTCCCTTTGGGTACCTTCACTCTCTGAATGTTGCGACTTTTGGAATGTCACGATTTAAAAAAAATTTCACGGACATGTTTAAAATTTTTCACCGTTGGTCCAGTGGATCGAGTTGGGTCATCGGGTTGCACGTGTTAGCATTATATTGGAGTCTGGACATAAAGCTATGTCCGGCCTCCGCAGGTAATAATTTCTCTAGTGTGAGTGGGCTCTATGGTCCTCTTAGAATGTCATATAATTTGAAGGTAATAAATAAAGTGGTGTGGGGATGTTTTATAGGACACTAAGGCTTCATTTGGGGTGACTTTCTTACTACTTCTTAAAGCAACTTTTTATTACAATTTTTTTTTAGTTTAAAAATTTTTATACTAAAAAACTATTTTAAAAAACAATAATAAAACCATCCAAACGAAGCCTAAAAATGACCAAAATGATGTTTCTTCAAAAGGTGGGCATATCATGATATAAATACAAGCAAGGTGGGACATGATGGTCATAGTTAAAGGAAGCATTAGCTAAGGATAATGAATACGATGTTGTTAAAATATTGGTAATGAGTAGGGTTAGTATGTTCGATCTTCATCGAAGAAAAAACTTAATAATCTTGAGCCAACATTGAATGAATGTTTCGGTCGTTGAGCATAGAGATCGACACGATCCTGGTGTTGGAGATGATGGCTACAATACTTTAATGCATGAGAGTTTTAAGAATATAAAAAATTATAATATGAAAAAAACCAAAATAGATTTGATATAGGCCGAGGAGGTGGATTGCGGCTAAGCCACTCGCCAACTGCTAACAAACCTCATGACCTTCCCCGCATAAGGACTTACAAAAATAAGTGCAAAAAAAAAAAAATCAAGACAACATAAATTTTATTATATAATTCTGACTACAAATGCAAAGGGGTTATTTGGTTGGATTACTTTAGGGTGTAAAGTATTCAAAATATAGGAGTTTTAAAATTTTTTACGTTTACTTGATCGACACCCAATGTCGGCAACTTTCAAATCTTCATTTGGTAACAAACCGTCCCATTAAAACAACTCCAAAATATTTCTTTTAAATTGCATTATTTTTTTACATTATATTTCTTTTTCAGACAATCAAACATCCCAAAATGAAAACTCCTAACCTCTACAATATTTAAAGCACACGATAAGTACATTAGAAGTTAGAAGTTGCATATTTACTTTCATAAAAAATCTATTTATTATATTTCCCCCAAAAAAAAAAAATACCTGAAATAAAAAAATTTTAACGGTGGTAAAAGTTAAGACAAACGGTACTGACGATGGAGATTCTCCAGGTTGACGCAATGCTCCGTAGTTCGAGAGAATCCGATTCTACACAATTATTTATTATTTTTGAATATTTAAAGTAGGACAAGCTAACGTTGACTCTCATGTCCGTTCAACCCAATGGTCAATATATTTGAACAAGCTTAGAGACTTTGTTGGAATATCGAGAATTGGAGCAGGAAAAAAAAATAAATTTTCATACTTATCTGTTGATTCCTTGCAAGCTTTGGGGTAACGGTCAAAAGCCCATTAACCATTTCATAAATATTAAATTTCATTTTCAAGAAAATAAAGTAATGACACATTTGAATTTTTATGCAAATAAAAGAATTTCACGCAGTTTGAAGAATTTAAATTAGTTTTAATTTTTAACTATCTTCATTCAAATGTTAATGATATATTTGTCGGATTTTAAATTTTATTGTTTGTAAGCTATATAAAATCTTACTACCAGACAAACTCTAGAGACCAGAATTTAAAGACATATCTTGAGTACGAAAAAAAAGGAAAAAGAATATTTGAGCAAGAGTATCTCACTAGCTCATTAGTTTCTTTAGAATGTGCTTAAATATTCAAAATATTTTTCTTCATCCTTTATTTATAAGAAACTAAAGATTATAATGAAAGCTACACCAAAAAATATAAAAATATACAATAATAAATGAGTCTCATTACAAACTACATTAAACAAGTGTATGCCTTGATAATTGCTTGATATGGTCATTGCTTGCTTGTTCAACTCCTTAGGCTTAAGACGAGCTTCCTTGTGCTAAGTATTATTGGGCGAGTTCATGAAGGCGAGTTATCTTGACTACTATTAATGAATCTTTGGTTATGCTAGGCATTTCTTTGATGTAGTCACAATGCTATCTTAATATGAAGGACGAGTATACTTGAGTTACGAGGTTAGTGGACTCCAGGGTATGCTAAGCATAAGAAAGCGAGCTTGAGACTTCTTAGTATGACCCTTCTTGACAATTGAGTTGATGAATTCTATTGATAACTTATTGCTTGAGGTGACAATGGGTTGCCTTGATAGTGTACCTTTCGCATGAGGGATGAGCTCTCGAAATCTTGGAGCCCTATATGAACCCTACGTATTCTCCTAAGAGTTATTTCCTATCAAATCTGAGTATTCAACAATTATTCTCCGATGAATTTTTATTCTCAAGGTCTATGGTGTTTGAGTTCTCCCGTTATAATGAGTTAAATATTTGTTAAACATCTAAGAATAATGTACATATATATTTAAATATTTATAATTTTTTTTATTTTAATTTTTTTGCTAGCTCAATTCATAAATTTATTTCAAGATTAATATCAAAAAGTTCATCAATTATCTTTCCAAGCTTTTCTCTTAATTCATTTTTGAGAAACCGAAGAATTTATAAAATCAATATAGATTTCAAGTTCAAGATCCATTCCTTGAAAGCGTTATTGATTTTATTAATAAGTTGGATGACCAAACCAAAGAGGAAAACGCGGGGAAATAAATTGGTAAGAACTAAAAGGTCGGCGAGGAATATGGCGAGGAGAGGAGCTGAATTCCGTTAACCGCTGGGCATGGACTAGTGGAGGCTGCAGCAGTACGCATGCGCCGTGACAGTTGGGGCCCACGTGCTGATAAAATTGCTAAAATGGCCTCCTCTTTTGGAACTTTTATTTGGTCCGGTGAACAGACGTAGAGCTATGTTCTACCACCACTAAGATCGTGCCACGTAGCAGGTACAAAACAGCGCGCCCCGAGAACCCGACCCGGAATGGACCCAGGATTGCTCAGTATTTCTCAATATTGCTCGGTATTACTAGGTATTGGTCGATTTTGCTCGGCAATAACCAATACCGAGCAATACCGAGTTGTACCGAGTTTTTCTATTGCTCGGTATTGCTATGTATTGGTCGATTTTGCTCGGCAATAACCAATACCGAGCAAATACCGAGAAAATACCGACATGTACCGAGTTTTTGGAAAAACTCGGTACAACTCGGTATTGCTCGGTATTGGTCTTCACAAAGCGGTATTTCTCATTATTGTCAAGCAATACCTAGCAATATCGAGCAATACCGAGAAAATACCGAGTAATACCTAGCAATACACGAACATAGCAATCTCAGGTTTCGTTCTGGGTTAACTCGTCGGGCCGCGCGGTAAAGAGTAAGAGCACGTGGTGACATGCTATTGGCGGCCGAACGTAGCTCTACGTCCGGTCAGAGGACGTAATAATTGTTCCCTCTTTTGATATTCGCATTGCTAAGAATGAACGGATAAAATGAGAAGAAAAGGGTGAGTGCACAAAGGCTACTTGGCTCTCTTCAGGGGAAAATTATATGTGTGGATTATATTTAGAGATCAATCAAAATGAGTCATATTAGTAATATTGAGTTTGATATTGAGTGGTATTGAGCCACAGTACCGTGAAGTGCCGCATCGAGGTACCGACGTGGCTCATTCTAATTGTTCTTCAGACGGTATTTGACATCCGCACATAATGATTTCTCCTCTTTGGGAGTTCTTGTGATAGTTTTTTTTTTACTTGGCCATCTCATCTCTCTAAATTTTAATAAATTATTTCGTTCCATCTTATTGCCAGATCTCACTTTCTTATAGTTGAATAGTGTGTTTAACTTCACAAATCTAATATGCCCTAACTCGCCCGATAGGATTTATGCTTGACTTCACTTTAATTTCAAATATGTAGGAAAAAAAAAACAAAAAAAAAACAAATGATCCTTTAAAGATAATTCTCATGTCATAAATCTTTTTTAGTTTTAATAACATAATATATTCCATATATTTTATGTTTATTAAATTTAATTAAAGCTTCTCCTAATGAAGAACATCATTTGTAGTCCATAACAAATATCAGTGGAATCATTTTAACTGTATGTGTAGGACGTCAAATTTTTCTTTTTTCGAAATTTTCAACTTAGAAACTCTTCCATCATTTATAATTCTTACATTTTTTTTTATATATATAATTCTTACATTTCTTTCTTATGTATGTGCATGTTGAATATTAGTACAAATGCTAAGATAAAAACTCTCAAATATTTCACTATAGAAAATATTTTGGTGAACAATAAACATTATTATCTAAATAATAAATATAGTTGGCTAAAATATTAAAAATTTGACTAAAATCCATAGTGCCTAGGCATTGACAAATGAATAAAAAAAATATAATTTTGATGTGTCATAAAAATTTCATTTGATCCAGTTTGAATCTCCTAAAATTATTCAAATTGAAGTATTTTAGAATGAAATTTAGGACAATGTGAGTTCTAATACTTCAGAGTTATTTGAATATATGAGTGTAAAGTTAATACTTCAGAGTTATTTGAATGAGTGTAAAGTAAATGCAAATATTTTTTTTGAAATAAAATTATGTAGTATAAATTCCAGTAATAGTGACAATTGTGGCCGGTGGAGGGAGGTGGTGGCCGACAGGTGGCAATCAGCGATGGGTGGTGCCGTGGTGATCGCGATCAAGCTAGCTTGTTAGCGGGTGTAAATGGTTCCTGCTCAAAATCGGGAGAGTTCAGTTTATCTCAAAAAGTTAATTAAACTAGTTTACATTATATTTACTTTACTCTTGTTTGCATTTCTTTTTCATTCAATCAAGCACTAATATATTCAAAACCTCTGCATTTGGAATGTTTTACACATATTTTACTTCTAACCTAACAACCCCTAAATAATCTCCAAAAGTCCAAATATTATAGTATTAAAATTAAATTGAGCATCTCAATAAGATGAATCCAATGAGTCCATTATAGCTTAATTTCAACATCATTAAAATAATTAATAAAAGGAGAGTCTACGATTAAAGAAAGCAATACGAACCGTTTGATAGGGTATTTTAGATGTTGGCTATATTTATAAAGAATGTCACTCTCAAAATTTATATTTATGTAGAGTGGTCCAATGTTGAATTCATGGAGTTGATTCATTTGTGGTGGTTTGTAGTCCGTGGTTTTAATAGTCAAAATATATTTTCTCTGTCATTGAAGTCTAAGCTTTAAATATTTATTACATTAATTTATTATTTTATAATACCTAAACTCAAAAAAAAAAAAAAAAAAAAAAAACCCCCCCAAAATTACAAAAAAAAAAAAAAATTCCGCCCCTGATTACATTATTACGTTAATCACTACAAATTTCCGTAATTAATTTATGAAAAAATATATATTTTTTTAAAATTAAATGTTAAAGAACAAATAATATAAGAGAAATTGAATGCTGAGATTTTAATTATAATTTTTAACATTTTAAGCTTTTTTTTGCATTCATTTATGATATATTTACCCACTTTAGGGGTCCCAACGAGTCGAGCTCGAGCTGGACTCCTCTCATGTCGAGCGGCTCATGAGTCTTCGTCCCGAGGTCCGGTCGCGTTCATCAGCACCATCTCCAAGGTCTGGTCGTGTAACACGATCGTCGGGTTTCGTCTCCGAGGTCTGGTTTCATTCAACAGTTCAGTCACAAGGTCCAGTCGCATTGGCCACGTCCGTCACGAGGTTTGGTTTCGTTAGTCAGTTCCGTCCCGAGGTCCGTCGACTCCCCGAGGTCGTATCTCGTAGCCGCATCGTATCTCGCTGCTTCGTCCCGAGGTCGCATCGGGTGTTCCACAGTCCACTCCATCTTGAGGTATGCTCGGACTCCAAGTTTCTTTTTCCCGCCCACCAGACATTTTTCAAGCCCACAATTGCACAATCTTCTCAGCGAGGTCGAAAACATGTTCGAGCTTGACTCGTCTAACCTATTACCTATTCGAGCCAGAACAGACTCATGAATAAGCTTGACTCGGTTGATCCCCAAACAAGTTACTAAGACAAAAAGATGGAAACGCGAATCATCAACTCACCTGGACTCGACGGGAACGAAGAAGGCAGTGTAACTCTGCTACAAATTCCCTCCATTAAATGCACTAATAATTCCGCCATAAGTTCTTCAAGGTCAACCTGGATGATCCCGCCCCAGCGATGGACCCCTCAATATGCGCCACGTAATGGATTCTTATTTCGGGTCCCAAGGAGTAGGGCCTCATTCGAGATATAATCGAAGCTCAAATAAGCTGCAGCCTATCGGGACCAAAACAGTTGACCCAACCGACAATTACAGACGTCATCGAAAGTGAGAGCACGGATTTCCGTCCAGCGAAAGATTTGGAAAATATTTGCAAAATCGAGGGGGAGAATGTTGAGGGAGAGAAATTAAAAGATATTTGTATAATAGTTATAAGATAATTATTTTGTGCTACAAAAGAATAATCAAATTTTATTGTATTTTAATTTGATAAATATATTTTTATTTTAGTTATTTATGTATAGAATTTATGTTTTTAGTTTTGGTGCAGAATCCATAAGATTGTATGTAAATTTTTTCAGAATACTAATTTGATAAGAAGAATTAGTTGGTGTTGGATTTAAAACATCCAATATATAAATGAGGAAATAAAAAACAAAATATATAAAATTAAATTGAAAATTTTCAAAATTATTTTTTTAAAATTTATTTCAAAAGAAATAGAGAAAAAAATTATCAAAATATTTATTGAGATCGTAAGTCTTTTTTCTAATCACCTCACCAAATATATTTTAGAAATGTTTGAGACGACTTAATTTTGCTTTTTCTATTTTAAAAAAATAAAGTTATTTTTGGGTTGCTATTTGTATGTGGCTCTTTTGTAAAATTGCTTTTACGGAACTTCATTTTTGTACTCTTTTTAAAAGCTTATTTAGTATTTGCTTCTCAGTTAGAAATCTTCATTCTCTCAAATGAAATTTTTAAAATTACATTCTACAAAAGGCATCGGGTAACCAAATGAAGCCTTAGTCAGTAGACACATTCAATTATATATTGATGAACACTCTTTCTTTTTTTAATTCACTTTATGTTCTTGACATAATATTATTATGAATTCAATTTGCATTCTTAATACAATTTTATTGTCTAAATTATAAAATACTCAGAGAGTAATTATCTCTCATTCCATCTTATAGAACTTGAACTATTTTTTATTAAAGAAGTTTACATTTTTTTTTAATTTGGACACCTCTTTTCATAATGCACAATTTTGTATTAGACACATCTATTCATGAAACATCTTTTAGTATTAAAATACTTATCTATTCATGACATATCTTTTTTTATTAGTTTATATAATATAAAAAAATGTGTTATTATAATATTAAGTTGTTACAAAAGGAATCTTAATTTAAAATTTACATTATGTCATATTTTTAACAATAATATTCAATTAATCTATAATAATTATGGGATACATGTATTATAGTATTAAGATGATGAAGAAGGATTTATAATTCAAGCTTCAATAAATTTGATAATTAATTTAAATATTAAATTTAGTTAAATTAAAATTAAAATTATTAATTTCAATGTTATTCTATTATAAACATGAAATTACATTTTTGAATTTAGTATATAATTTACTTAAGTTAAAATATTGAATCGGGTGCGATGGGCTGAATCCCTCTCCTCCCGGATATAGATAGATTCTTCTATCAAGATCAATGGCTGGCTACTGGTCGTTGATTTACTTATTATATATAAAATAATTTTTTATAAAAAGTTCATAATTAAACCTAGATAATTATGTGACCTCTCAACCTATATCATTAGGCTTGATTTTCAATTAATTCTTTAATGAAAAATAAACTAAATAATTTTTTTTGACATTTAGTTCAATTAAAATAGATTCATATATATACTCAAGCCCCTTTTAATTATAGTCTAAATTCTCAATTAACCTATCAAGTTGAGCTGTGTGATTAACTTGACTTCGGCGTTGGTTAAAAAACCTACGGCACGCGACAAAAGCACTCCGATCTGCTTACCGTACCGGTAGAATATGTAGGCGCCTACGCATGTCCTTCACCGTGAAATCCTTAGTTGACCTTTCTACCCACTCACATCACGACCGTCAAATGTGGCGGGACTCCCTAAGCGCAGCCTCACTCCATGTGCGGTTACCAACAGGTGAACCGGAGTTGTCCTGACGGAACCGGTCGATCCACTGTTGGAATTTGGCGAGAAAACCGTACTCCGTTCCGCGCGCCGTGGAATTCTTATAACTCGGCGATCGTGCAATTCCGTTGCGCATCATAAGCGTATATATTCGACGAGCGTAGACCGTAGAACAAAGGTTCAGTATTCTTCACATTTTATTTTCGAATTCTTCTCCTTGAAAGGGAGAAGGAAACGGAAAGGGAGGTGAAGGCAAGGAATATATCGAATTAATCTCTCTTTTCGGTTATCACCGTTTCGGATGCTGAAAGATCAGATCATGCAAATCGATTGATTTTGTTCTTGAAGTTGGAAAGGGGTGAGTTCTCGCCGTCGGCGAGTGATTGCAGCTCCGGCCAGGGGGGAAAGATCGGAGGTATGGATGAGAGATCCTTTTCTTCTTCTGGGAGGTTTGACTATGGATCGGGCTTGAGAGTTATGTTTTGGTTTTGGCGAATCGTGGTTAGATTTGCTTGCAGTGCTGTGGGTCTTGAGGATTTGGATCTGGGATCATTTTTTTTGTTTTATGTGAGTTCATGGATAGTCACTATATGAGAGTTTGTTATGCGGTAGTGGGGATTCTTGCGGTTTCAAGTGATATTTTGGGATATTTTTTTTTTAATTCTTGCCGGTTTTGCTGGTCAAATTTTCATTATTTTTAGGATTGAGCAAACGCCTAACAAATAGCTGGTTTTCGGAGTTCTTCTTTTAAGTATTAATTGATGACTTTTGATTCTTAATGCTGCTCTTTAAGATGAGAACTAAGCTCTGTACTACTTGTTTGTTCTATTCCTTTTGGCCGTCATGCAGCAGGACTGACTATTCAATCTAGGTTTATGTTTGGGTGATCATTTTCTGTGCTGTGATCCATCGAGGGAGGAATTTTAATGAAAAAGTAAACTGCTTTTTTTTTTCATTTCCATCTGATTTTTTTTCCTTGGGCATTCTTTTGGGTTTGGGAGGTTAAAATGTGCGGTGTTGCTATACTGATCTCTGCTCTTCCCTGGAGTTGTGTGGGGAATGATAGTACACGTATTTCGTCTGATAGTTTTAGGTCCATCGATGAAGCTGTTCGATATTTTTTTCGGATTAAAATCTGTTAATTATTAATTTGTGCGAGTTGCTGTTGCAGGTCATGTCTTCTAAAGCCTGAGCCTATAGTCGATCTGTTTAACCTCCGCCGAATAAATGCCGAGTTAATACACTGTTTTCTCCGCTTTTTCATTAACGAACAAACGAAATTCTGCTCTTAAAGTTATTCCCTTTTTTGGAACTTATGGACATATTATTTTCCTATTCCAGTATACTATTGCGAAGGACTAGAAGAATCCTTTTCTCACGATGAGAGGAAACAACGGAGGTCAGATGTGGACAACTCTGAGGATGACAGAAGGAAAACAAAGATGGGATCCCTCAAGAAAAAAGCTTTGGACGCCTCTACTAAATTTACACATTCTCTTAAGAAAAGAGGGAAGAGGAAAGTTGATTTCAGAGACTTCTCCGTTTCTATTGAGGATGTTAGGGACGTTGAAGAAGAACGTTATGTCTATGCCTTTCGTGAAGAACTCCTTGCTAAAGATTTGTTGCCAAATAAGTATGATGACTATCATACACTACTCAGGTTTGATTCAGTTCACATCCGCCTATTTCATGCTTAACAAAATCAACGCTGCATGCGGTTTCATTCAATAAGGCATGCATCTTATGATGCGATGAAAAAAAGTCTACCATTGAAACTTTTTCTGAAACTGGAAACCAAATTTATTTGTTCAAAGCAGGTTTCTGAAAGCAAGAAAATTTGATTTTTCAAAAACAACACAGATGTGGCATGAGATGCTTCGCTGGAGAAAAGAGTTTGGAACCGACACAATAGTGGAGGTGAGATTATCATTTATGCGCAATTTACTTTCGTAAAATTAGACTTCTAAGGCAATCACAGGCTGCTTCCCTTGCAAAGAAAAACAAATAGTTAAGAACAGTGTGGCGGCAGAGAGAAACATAGAAAAAAAAATGTCCATAGTGTTTGTGCTTGTTTCCTATCATTTTCAAAATAAATTTTGCTTTTGTTTGAATTATTGCATGATTTTTTTAGCACAATTATACTATGTTGTTTGAATTGATGTATTTAATGGAATAGAAAAGGTTTTAGCTGAAGCCTTTGCATAGCTATGATGCTTTTTACTCTACGAAAATTTCATTACTTATTTGCTATTTTTTATGTTTTTTTTAGTTTTTTTTTCTACTTGTGAGCTTTGTTTCAAAAAGGATAAACTGTCAAATAACAAATACCATGTAATTTAGCTATACATTCAATGTTCAAATAGTTGCATAAAGTTTTAAAAAAAGTTGCCCTTATATTCCATCACTTGTAAATTTTTCCATAATCGGATGATATATGTTTCAATTTAAGGATTTCAAATTTGAGGAGCTGGACAAAGTACTTCACTATTATCCTCAAGGTTACCATGGCGTTGATAGAGAGGGCAGGCCAGTATATATTGAGAGACTTGGAAAAATTGAGCCAAGCAAGCTTATGCACATTACTAATTTGGAACGATACCTAAAATATCATGTACAAGAGTTTGAGAAAGCATTTCTTCAAAAATTTCCTGCTTGTTCCGTTGCAGCGAAAAGACACATTAACACAACAACAACAATATTGGATGTACAGGGTGTGGTATGTTTGTTTTTAGTTTCTTTGAATTTATCTTGTAAATCAATGTGCCTCTGTTAGATGCAATCCTGTTAAATATGGATATTATTTGATCGGAATATTTAGGGATGGAAACATTGGAGCAAAACAGTTAGAGAACTTTTGATGAATATTCAGAAAATAGATGGTGATTACTATCCTGAGGTGGTTATAGACACTCATCTTCCTTTCCATTTAGGATTTCCAGGATAGATTATCTTGACGCAGCTATTTATGCTGTTTACTTGTGCAGACATTACATCAGATGTTCATTGTGAATGCCGGCCCAGGGTTTAAACTCATATGGAACACAGTAAAGAGTTTTCTTGACCCCAGAACTTCTTCAAAAATACAGGTATGCTCCTCATCATAATTAAGTCATTCTTTTCAGTTTCGTTTGGGACGGCTTTCTTATTGCTTCTTAAAACAGTTTTTTAGTACAAAATTTTGGATTTTTGTACTTGAAAGTTGTTTTAAGAAGCTGTAAGAAAACCGTCCCAAACAAAGCCTTCGTCTCTCTTTTTCTGCATTCTTGAATAATAGAATAATTATACTCTGAAATATGATTACAGTTACTTGGAACAAAATATCAGAGTAGATTGCTTGAAGCAATTGATGCAAGGTCCGTCTTTAACTGCTTTTAGCTAGTGGCTTTCTAATTATCATTTTATCAACTCAATTAATCAGAGGTTTCCTTAACCCAGCCAACTTCCTGATTTCTTTGGTGGTTTGTGCACTTGTTCTGATTCCGGAGGCTGCCTTAAGTCCAATAGAGGACCGTGGAATGATCCTGTTATCGTGAAGGTCAGAAACAACACTCATGATTGACTACCCTAACCTACAAAATTTGCATAATATTTAAGTATTTTACTTGTGATCAATAAGAAGCAAGATTACCTATTAAAAGGGTCATGAATATACTTATTTTATTTTATTTTATTCTTTCTAGCTTGCTCGTAATGTTGATGTATCCTTTATGAGGCAAGTCAGACAAGAATCTTATGGAAAACAAAGAAGCAAGTCTTGCAAAGCACTACGACCGCTGAACGTGAGATTTGTTTTTAGCCTTTCTTGCCTTGATTATATGCATCAACCAACCTTTTAAGTTTCTTTCTAAGAATATTGACTTGCAATGGCAGGCAAGTTACAGTAGCACATCAACAGCTGAATCAGGATCAGATGCTGATGATACTGGTTCTCCTGTTGGGTCTAGAAATGCTGAGTATACTCGTCTCGCTCCGGTTCATGAAGAAGTGAGCCATCTTTTATTGTTTCAGTGTCAATTTGGCATTTCTTATCCATATCTGCTCCAGTATGATTCATTGTATTACACCTGTGACCTGCCATGAATGTGCCAGATTAAACCGCGTTACTTTTGAATAACTTTTGCCGTCTTGTTATGTAATAGCTTTTTTAACAGTTATAAAGTCATTATAAAGAGGCCTACGCATGATTTGCAAGTATATTTATGATGCATTAGTCTTTTGTAAAGTGAGGTTTATTGTTGCTCTAGCTGCAGCCGTATGAAAGTGGATTAGGTAGGATTTATAGTTAATATTAATACATTGATCATGATATTTCTTAGTTTACTAAACAATAAGCAAACTTTTGTTCATGCATCGTCTTTCTATTCTGTGATTCTATACCTTCAAAAGGTTTTTGATGATTGACAAAATTCAAACATGTGTCAATAAATGTGAATGATCAGTATGTCCTCTCAGATATATGGAAAGTAGTTGATTTCTTTTATTTACTGATTCTATCATTTATTAAGTTCGGAAAGAGCATTGGAACAAAATAGTAAAGTATGTTTGGATTTTTAGATTGATCTAAAAACAAATGTAGACGCCTCTCCATCTAATCATCACTTCTTTGTTGCCCATCATCACTCCATATCCTCCCGTGTCCACTTATTTCACCCCCAACATATTTACAATCTGGTTAGAGATGAAATTGTGGGTGGCCCTACCATTGATCAGCACAACTACCTCCCGATTCCCTATTTCTGCCCTCACCTTGATGGTGTGATTTGGTGTGAATCCAACCACATAGTTTAGAGAGACTTCAGCTACATCCAGGTGTAACTTCTCTTCTTCTTCCTCCACGTTCCAATAAGCACTCCTTGAACTCTCTCCAACTCATGATGGGTTGCCTCATGTCCCGCCATTGGTACCAAGCCAGTGCCTTTCCCTCCAAGCATAGTCCTGCCGCTGTTAGCTTTTCTTGCTCTGTCAGCTCGTTGACGGAAAAATAACGTTCCACCTTGTAGATCTACCCATGGCCATCATTGCCCTCAAAGACGGGCATCTTCAGCTTTCTCACCTTTGGGTCACCCCAATGGCCCCTGGCTCCTCCGTATCCTCCCATGCCGCGAATGGGAGGTGCTCCCCAGCTGTCTCTATCTTCCCTCCGGCGATCAAATCCATATTCATCATCAACTTCCCCTCTTCTCCTTTCAAATTCCACCCTCGGTGGTGGAGATCTCCCTTTCTTCCCACAAAATCAGCACCCCTCTTTCCATATCTATCCTCTCTAGAAAGTGGTTCTATAGGTGGCATGTCGTCCTCTCCCTCAAGGATCTCCACTTATGGATTTTTCTTCACCCTAAACAGGTTCGGATTTCCCCTACGCCATGGCCTTCGCTGGCCTCTCTTGCTTCCGATGTCATTGAATTGGTCTTCATCTCAAGTAATTTCTTCAACATCTCTTTCATCACAATGAACTTCCCTTCCAACCTTTCATTGTTGGATGTGATTTGATTTTGAAAGTCAAAGAATTTTCCCTCCAAATATGATTTTAATTATCCGATTTCGCCTTCCAAGACTTCAACCTTCTTCCCGGCCATCTTTCTTCCCAAGAATCACAAGAGATCTTCTTATGGACGCCAAAAACCCGTTGAAATTTCAGAATTTCAGCTGCCGATGATCCCAAGACGACGCTCTTATACCAATTTGATAGGAAGTACTCAAGTTAGCAAGTAACCCTAAGTTAATACTTGAGTTCGCAAGCAATCCCAACCCAAATTGATGAAGCCACATCAAAGGGGCTGCTATTTACAGCAGGAAAATAGCCCAAACCAATGGAAAAACAGAGAAATTGAAGATAAATCTGAAGGAAATCAAAGCAAACAACTTGTATTCCACTAGAAGATGAATAAAAACAGCAATGATACAATATTCTTCAATTCAAGAGGAAGAATAACTCTCCAAAATCTCTAACCAAGAAGACTAGAGCCCACACTTCCAAGAGGATCCCAAATTCTCTTTCAAATTCAAGATGAAACCATAATTCTCCCATTAACCCATAATTAAAAACAAAGGAAAATTACAAATTTACTAAACCACCCATAATTCAAAAATTTCCCTCCCAAAACTTGATTTAACGCAAGCTAGAGCCCACAAGGCTTCCGCCCTCTCCCTTTCCCTGGTTCCGCCTGGAGTAAAACAGGACCGGTCCAGCCAGCTCCTCCTGGGCCGGCCTAACAAAAACCAAGAAAGAATCTTCTTATAATTTCGTATTTATGTTGAGAAGGCATATGATCGACTGCCATGAGAATTAATTTTGTGCAATTTAATATGAAAATGTATTTGCCAAAAATATGTTGATATTATTAAAGATATGCATGATAGACCACTAACTAGTATTATAAATAGTGGAGTGACTTGTGTGTTTTCAATTATCATAGGTTTATATTAATGATCAACATTGAATCCATATCTATTTTGTATTGATATTGTAGATGTATATAAAGGATATTAAAAGCAAGATTGTATTGATATTATTAGTTTTGTGTGGAGTCTGATTGTGCCGATATATCGTGTTGTACTGTTGTCTCGGACCTCAATTCCATCGGTCGAGCTCGCCGAGGTTTGCAAGGGGGTCCTCCCTCCTGTTTGGGTTAAAGGTGCTTTACACCCGTTTTTCATTTCTGCACAATGATGTGGCGCTTTGTAGTTTGCATGGAGAAAAACAGAGAGTGGAGCATTACAAACCCTGGCACTATGGCGCTGCCAGGGAGCGCTATGGTGCTCTAGACCCTTACGTTGTGGCGATGTCAGGCATATAGGAGACAGAGAGTTAAGCGTCGCGGCGCTGCGAGATGGGCTAGCATTATTCTTTCTTTTCTTCACGAGGGTTGCGTCCCTTGGTAGTTAATGTAAGTTTCTCGTTGTTTGTTCTCATGAGAGAATAGTGCAAGGTTGAAGAGAGACAATAAGATAGTGAGAGAGAAGAGAGATTTGTACTATTTCTCCCAACTTTCATAGTGAATTTCTTGTTGTATATTGGCTCCGTGGATTTCTCCTATTTTGGGGTTTTCCACATTAAATCCTTGTATTCTTTATTTATGCTGCAATTTTCTATTTCTTATTTGTGTTTGTTGCGTATTTTACTTTCCCACAGATGTATACTTTTTGCAATTGACATAGTTCTAATTGGTGAGGAATTATAAAAATAGTGAAAATATTTAGCATATACAGGCCTTGGAATTTGTAAAACAAAGATTGAATATGTGATATATAATTTTAATATGCTTGATGTTAAAAATTAGATTTAATATTGTTAAAATATATGGTGATAGATAGTTGTGATAAGTTTAAGGATTTTGAATCTATTATATGGAGAATAAAAATATATATTAGGATGTAATTTCTAGAGCTATGATACACCGACACTTCTCCTCAAAGAGGCGTGCAGTGTCCGACACGACTCTCCTCCGACACGTGTCGGACACGCCGAAAACGTGTCATATTAAAAAAATATTAAATACAAATTGGACACGCGTGTCTGACACGCATATCTTAAGTATTTTATGAATTTTTTTAAATATAATTTCTTGTATTTTGCGGAATTTAAACTAAATTTATTATTTCCTATCCACAATACCAAATCAACGTCCGCGCTTAATAACCAATCATCGAATATTCTCATTTTCATTTCTTTTTGACAGTGAAGGTATTTTCATCTCCTTTTTCGGTGACTGATAAATGACATCGACGCTTGACTCTCGACAACCTAATACTAATCATTTTAAGCACAAATTCTAGTTAAATGACTTATATTTTCAAATTATTTTTAAAATTATACTTATTTAAATTTTATAAACTACTTTTTAAATATAAAAACTATAATACCATGTCCAATCCGTGTCCTATATTTTCAATAACTGACGTGTTCCGTGTCCGTGTCGTGTCGTATCCGTGTCGCCGTATCCGTGTCTGTGCATCTTAGTTCTAGAGTTTAAAGTTGGATGGTAAAAATGAAGAAGTACCTCAAGGGGTTTTTTTATGATAAGAGAATATCATGGAATCTTGAAGATAAGTTATTAAATTGCAATTAGGGTGTGATGTATGAATCCAAGTTATTTGCTGTTAAAATGTTCTTGATATCCAAGTTGAGTATGATAAAAATAAGAATATCAAGACTAATGTATTGTAAATTTGGAAAGAATAAATTCTGGATTGATTATGTTAGAGAAAAGATTAACATCAATTTAAATAAGATTGTTGAAAATAAACTTGGTGATTTATACATGTGTAATGAATGGTAGATAGTGCACCTGTGAGATGAGTTAGTAAAATTAGTATGGATTATGAGAATATAAAATAAGAATAAATTGGATTATAATTAGACCTAAAGTTATATGGATGCAAAATGTTCAAAGGGATTTTTGAAGAATAAATTGAACACCTCAGATAACAATGAACATGATTGAATATAAAATAAGCATTCATAATACCGACCCCAAATTATTTGGATAAGGCTAATGTTGATGATGATCATCAGCATTTGTTAAGTTTTAACTTCAAAGTTTCTGGCCTGGAAATTTTTATCATTCTTCTGCTAAATCATATTGCTTTTCTTTGTTTGGCTATATCTTGAACATATACTGACATGAAACTTAGATTATTTAGTGTGCCCGGGGATGCTCAACCTGTCTTGTCTATTAACAGCATCTTATACAAAGGCTTCATTGTGTATTTGTGTTAGGCCGGTCTAGGGACCGACTTTAGATCGGTTCGGTTCTATTCTAAGCGGAATAGAACTCCTACCCAATAAGGAGGCGGATGGCATTGTGGGGCCCAATTGGTTTAATAGAGAGTAATGGTTGTAATTAGTGAAGCATTTAGGAGAAAAAAATTCAAATTTAAGGGTTATTTAGGGATTTCTTAATTATGTTTTTCTTTAAGTAGTTTTTCTTCCTAGAGAAGGTTTTCATCTTGAATTTGGTTTGAAAACTTTGGATCGGTTCGGTTCTATTCTAAGCGGAATAGAACTCCTACCCAATAAGGAGGCGGATGGCATTGTGGGGCCCAGTTGGTTTAATAGAGAGTAATGGTTGTAATTAGTGAAGCATTTAGGAGAAAAAAATTCAAATTTAAGGGTTATTTAGGGATTTCTTAATTGTGTTTTTCTTTAAGTAGTTTTTCTTCCTAGAGAAGGTTTTCATCTTGAATTTGGTTTGAAATTTGGGATCTCTTGGTGTTGTTTGTGCTCTAGTCATCGGCTAGGGATTGAGAGAGCTGGATCTTCCTCTCAAATCGAAGATCCATTGTACCGTGTTGTTTCTTTCATCTATTATTCAATCAAAAGTGTATTTCCTTGCATTTTATCTATAAACTTCAAAACCTACTTTGAATATTGTTGAAATTCTGAATTCAGCACAGTTCTCTTGTTTCATTACTATTTCCTATCACATTGTTTTAAGTATGACCACAATAATATTACCTTTAGAATTACTTGGCCTATTGATAAGGCTATGGAAGTTTATTAAGCATTCAAGTTCTACAGTTTTTTCTTTATTACACATTTCAATGTTTCTAATTTTATTTATTCTCTCTTTACATTTATCACTGAAACTGAAGTTATTATCGGCGTATTAGTAAAACTGAAGTTAGAGAGGCTTTGAAGAAAATGAAGGGTGGAAAAGCTGTTGGACCTGATGATATTCCAATAGAGGTGTGGAAATGCTTAGGAGATGAAGGAATTTCATGGCTTACTAAACTTTTTAATACTATTTTGAAGACTAAGAAGATGCCAGATGAGTGGAGAATGAGTGTGTTAATTTCTATTTTTAAGAATAAAGGTGATGCACAAGATTGTGCGAATTATAGAGGTATTAAGTTAATGTGTCATACTTTAAAACTATGGGAGAGAGTTATGGAGCATAGGTTGCGACGTGATACTAATGTTTCTCAAAATCAATTTGGATTCATGCCGGGTAGGTCGACTATGGAAGCCATACATTTATTAAGAGGTTTGATGGAGAAATATAGAGAAAATAAGGAGGATCTACATATGATATTTATTGATTTAGAAAAAGCATATGATAAAGTTCCAAGAGAAGTGCTATGGAGAGTTCTTGAAAAGAAAGCAG